>NC_060885.1:31391131-31691131 GCF_014805685.1 Silurus meridionalis | reverse complement strand
TGGGGCTTTTTTTTTTCTGATTGCATATAAATTTGGTCCGCAGCAAAGGTAGAAATTCAACCGATAACCTTCATAACTGAGCTGAGTCAAGCAAATATTTACAAGTGCCTTTGCATATTGCAAAAAGAAGTCGGATTAAATTTGCATTTTTAACAGTAAAAAAAAAAAAATGATCAAACCCGGAAATGTATTAAAACATTCTAAAACTCGGGCGTAATTGTGGAATCTGTGATTTATATTAACTGCGAATATACGTATACAATATAATACGTTTTAAGACGTTGACGTTAAGGTTGAATATAAATCGTCGTTTCTCTCGCTGTGACTATACTGTTATGATATTCAGTGTCTGCGCAGTATCTGTGCAAAACAAACACTTTTACTGCAATACTATCCTTATCAAGCCAGTCATGCTCAATCTGTCTCTCTTCCTGTCTTCCTTTCGCTGATAGATAACGAAGAATGCGAGGAGGGAAATGAGGCCCACACGGAGGACGGTGAGTGATGGCGCACTTTACATGGAAAATTACACGGCCCAAAAACGTCCCATGTGCTCTGCCAGCCGGTACATTTTAGAAGTTATTTAGTCTTTGGTTCATCACCCCAGCTGCAAAAATTACCAATAAACAATAAGTGGAAAGGGTGCGTTTTCTCATTTGCGGAATGGATTCCTGGCTGCGTGAGTCCAATTGCTTTGTGCTGGATTTTGGTAATAGAGATTCAGCAAGACCAGGAGACATTCTCAGGTTGAGGACTGAACCGTTTGACCATAAGCAGATCGGACTTTCTTGGCTCTTTCAAAGGAGTTGAATGTTACTAGTTTGGAAATTCATTTGCTGTGTGATTTCTTTGGAAGAAAACGCTATCCTTGTAATCAGGCGCACCTTCCAGCTCTAATAGCCGGCTTTCTCGTGAGTATAGCCATCGTTATTGTCTTGGACGCACGACAGATTCAGCCCATATTTCGGAAAGCAAAACAAATCCCATCTGCATGCATGATATAGGCCAGTTGCGTAATAAGTGCTTTAGGCTGAAGCCGCATCCTAAATCTTTTATCTCAGCCGATCGTAATGAAAGAATTACAACACACAATCATGTGATTCATTTAGCCATAAATATTGCTTGGTCGAGAGGCAAAAAGGGTGGTTTGAATTACGATGATAGCATGATTTTCTGTTTTTTTTAAGTCAGGAGATCCCAGTTTAGATTAGTCCCAATTTAATTTTTTAGAAAACACCGCAGGCGTGTGTCTGTGAAGAGTCACTGGTTTCCTGAAGGAGTTTCATGTCAGCTGGACTGCTATCTGGTTGGATCGATATGTTTCACTTCTCATCCAAGCAGCTTCTTCAGGGGAGGTGGGCTAAGTGGTTAAGTCTCTGGGTATCTCATCGGAAGGTCAGGGGTTCAAGCACCGGTACGGCCAAGCTGCCAAACGAGGGCTCCTTAGCAAGGCCTTTAACCCTCTGCACTCCTGGAGCTCTGGAGTGGGGAGGGAGGTTTCAGGAGTAAGGTGAGTCGATGGGATGTAACTACCCCTGAGAAGGAGAGTAAGGGGAGAGTATAGAAGTATAGGGGGTAGCAATCAGGGTCTGTAGGAGTGGGAGCTTTTCTGGTGGAGGTCTTGGATCTTCTTAGTGATGGATGAAAGAGCAGCATAAAAAATAGGAGACAGATTGTGCCTACCTTTATTGTGAGAAGGATTTTCCACCTAAAAAAAACTATAGATGGCCTCCTTCCGTTCGAGAGGTGTTGCTTTTTCTGTGTAGGTACAGTATGTAGTGGTTGTTTTGTCTCTCCAATGTGGAGCTCCAGACACTGTTCACTGCACTGGATGGCGTATTATGTCACACTCCAAGCCCATGAATATTATCTTTCCCTGAAGTGTCAACAAATATACATACCATTTACATTTATGGCAGTTTGCAGACGCCCTTTTCCGAAGTGACATTTATCTCATTCAGACAACTGAGCGGCTATGGAGTTAAGGGCCGTGCTCAGGGGCCCAGCTTGATGTGGCTGAAATTTTAACTCACGACATTCGAATTTAAAGTCCAATGCCCTAACCGCTAAGCTATCAACTCCTCTGTAACCATTCATAAGTATTCACCCCCCCTTGAACTTTTCCACAGTTTGTAGTTCAAGGAGGGGAATGCTTACATAATGTGCTGTATTGGAAACACACTCTGCGAATATATCTTGCTCCGAATGTGCCCCAGTAGATCCCCATTTTGCACTTAAACCCTAAAACACAATGCAGATTGTGGAATTTATGGCTTGAATGATAAAATTAAAGCCATGTGGCATACCAGCAACTGTATTGTATGTTTTTCCATGATGGAAATCTATCAGAAGGACACGTAATAGGTGATACTTGAGATGTGATCTGTCAAAGTTCAATAATATTCACGATTTTGGCAGGAACACGGCATCCAGTCATGTCTTCTTGGTCATTTAAGTCTTTGCACAGTCACTAAGTGTAATCAGCTTCCCCCCTGCTGTACTTGACCCATTCCAATGATTGCCATGGGTGTCTCAATGCTAGCATTTTGTGAAACAAGAAGCTCAGAGGAGATCTCCAGTAAACTGAAATTAGGTTTAGGAGTAGCACAAAGTCTTTAGACTGAGATTTTGGTCTCTCGTGCACATTTTTAAAGACCGAATAATAACTGTTTAATTGATATTTATCAGGTTTTTCTCTTGGTATCCTGACCACTGCAGGCACCCAGCTTAGCCTCTGTTTCATTTTGTAAAAGTCTGATTGTCAGCCAAGCCCTGGCCTTTAGCAGCACCGCAGTTAGCCAGACTTTCTGGAACCAGTTCAAGGGCGTAAATGGCTGCCATTCTCACATTGAAGTCAGACGCTTTTGTAGCAGTGCATCGGGCTTCTCTCTTTTACACTTTTTTTTCTTTTACCTTCCATTCTATTTCTCAATTTTTTCCCTTTTAGAGATCTAGTATTTATCCAGTATTTTTTCTTACCCTACACAGCATTCAGGTTATAAAAGCTTCAGTTCAGCCTAAAAATATTTGAGTGTTTTCGTAGCTTGACAAGGTCTATTAGAGACGAATCACAAACGCTGACATCCTTCTAACAGGAACAAAATCTATTTTCTCTGGTTTTCTAACTGTATCGGTCGTACAGTTTTACACCATAAAGTTCAAAAAGACAACAAGGCGTGTTCACTTCATCTTGAGACCTTGTGTATAATCAGCAGGTCCTGTGTTTAAGTCAATTCCAATCATTCCCTGCACATTCTTCCCAACATCGCTCTGAGGCAATTGAATGCAGGGTTTCTTAAGGCTAATATCTAAATTTGCCTTCAAATTTCTGCACTTTCAGCTTCTTTCGCTGGCATACTGCTGAAACAATTACTATCTTTCCCAATAAGACGGACCAAAGTTAATTAGATTTGGACACCGGAGGCTGCTGGTAGGCAGTTAGCATGACACCCTATTCATTTGTCTGCGAGCAAGAAAAGCTAGAGGATTTTTTTCCCCCTTTCATTAACGTTACAGAGTCAATGGTTTTCGGTGTCTTTAGGGAAATTCTCTCTACTGTAGAATCCTATATCAAATCCCAGCATAAACTTCTCAAACAAGAGACAAGTGAACAGCGCCGGTGTTTTAACGCAGCCAGAACGACGCCTCCACCATCAAAGCCACGCCTTCTTTGCGAATACAAACTTTATACGTGATTTATAAATCTAATAATGAAGGGTAACATCATTATTTGTTGAATAACATTTTAGTTTATCAGGGTTTGCAGAATCATAAGTCCTGATAAGATTCCTGATTTTTGGGGTCAGTGGTGTAAAGTATTTGAGTAAATGTACATTATTAGTGTTCCTAAGAAATTTTTGGCTACTTTCTAGTTTTCATATCAAAGATATAAGCAATTCAAATTTTATAAATGTACTTTTTACCACTATAATTTAATTGACACTGACATTCCCAATTAAATGTATTTATTCTGCAAAAGAGTCGACATCGCCATTGCCATCGTCATTTTAATTGGTCCGTTGAGTACTACTAAGTTCTTCTACTTTGTGACAAGATCGTGCAATTTTATTTGTTATTTAAAGAGCTGAAGATGTTGAGTTTTTAATTAGGAGTGACGACGATAGACAGGATTATAAACAAGTTTATTAGAGGGACCCCACAAAGTGAGAGAGGACCGATTGAGATGGTTTGGACATGTGCCGAGGAGGGACATGAGGTATATCGGTAGGAGAATGCTGAGGATGGAACTGCCAGGATGGTGGAAAGGAGGAAGGCCAAGGAGCAGGTTAATGGATGTGGTGAGGTAAAACATGCAGGTAGTTAAGAGAAAGAGTGAAAGAGGCAGATGTAGAGGACAGGGGTGGTATGGAGATGGATGATCCTCCGTGGTGACCCCTAATGGAGCAGCCGAAAGAAGAAGTTAGTAGGATTTTCAGGTACCCCTTTACATTTCTGCTTTGTACCAGCTGTAAGAGCTCTTTTAAATCACAACTTGGTCTTGTCTTGGTCTTGTTCTTCTTCTTTTGTCCTCTACATCTGCCTATTTCAAATGAACCACCTGCATGTCTTTCTTTACCACATCCATAAACCTCCTAATGGCCTTCTTCTTTTCCTCCTGCCTGGACTTCCCATCCTCTTCATTCTTCTGCTGATATATTCTAAGTCCCTCCTAATGACCACATGGACCATCACAGTTGCTCTTCTCTCAACTTGTCTTCAAAACATCCTACCTGCACAGTCCCTCTAATGAACTCATTTCTAATCAGGTCAGCATCTTCAACTCTGCCACCCCAAAGTTCATTATTTTACCAGAACTGTAAATCCGCAATTTTATCCATATAAAGACTTTTTTTTTTTTTTTTTACCTTTTACAATTTGCCTGTCATCAATATCATTTTTTTTTATCTGTCGCCAGCAAATGTAAAAAAAAAAAAAATGTGAAAAGCACTAAATTAATTCCTCTGTGTTTATCAGGACGACTCGGGTCGTTCTCTCTGAGTGAAATTCTTCTAAATTAATTAAGACTTCCAAATAAGGTCAAATCAGTTTTGGATGTTTGACTGTGTTTGGCGAAAAAAAGGTTAACAGGAAATCATTGGAAGCTTTGAAATGAGCTAATGAGATTTCTTATAAATATGTTTAAGCACCACTTCGGGATGAAAGATCCTTCACTAACGTGTTGCGAGGCTTCGGCGGGACGACTGAGAAATGATAGCGTTTTACAAAGGAAGCGTGGAGAAGTGAATGAATGGAGATGAGATGCTTGTGATCCATGGGTAGGAGTAGCAAAATTCACGAGTGTTCATATAGATGCAAAAGTAGAAGAAAGGCGAGATGTACGGTGCCTGCCAGAAGTGTGGATACACCGACAGTTTTATGTTTTTTCAGACAGATGCATGTTCCTTTTGTTGCTTTATAACAAATTCCACTGAAGCTAAAAAAACATACAAGAATTGTGCAGTGAATGAGTGGAAGAAAGTTCTCTGGAGTCCAAATGGAAAAGGAGATTTTTGTCACGTGGCTCCCGTAGACGCAGTTATATATACGTCTATAAATAAACTATAGTCAAAGATTGTGTATGCCATGCAGTAACCGTAAATAAATTCGCCGAGCACGTACTCAAGTGTTAGAGGCACTGACAGTAAACTAGCATGCTGGTTAATAGTCTCATGTTTGAAATTAAAATAACAGGACAACATGACAAAGTAGCATTTATTTCTACTTATTAATTAATGAATGGCCTGATGCTGCACCGGTGCACCAAGTTTTGTGTTTTGCGCCCCCCCAAGGGACTCCTCAGTAACTGGGGTCAGCGCAAAGCGGCTTTCAGCCCTGTTACTAATGACAAAGAAACATTATTAGTCCTGTCTCGGGGGGAAAGTGGTCCTTCGCGGGCCGGTCTGGAAGTTTCATGCTAGCGTAAATAGAGGAAAAAATGACATCGCTTAAGCGGCAAGCGGATAAATCTTTGATAGATTAAAATTCAGAAATGAAATTTTTCCGTTCCATCCCTCAGCATGGTAATTAAAGATTAAATAGGTAGACATGAGGCAAGGTCAAGATCCATCACGCCAAATTACTTGATTAATTGCACGCCGTCCCAGTGACTCATTGAAATATGAAGCGTTTGCCTTTTGCTATTCAGCCTCTCCAGTCTAGAGGTGTGTGAGAGAAAAAAGCTGTTTAAAACATTGGATCCAAATCAGAGTTGGATCAAAATCGGCAAAAAAATAAATAAATAATGATGTCATCACTGGAATATTCTGGAACTTTGTATGTGGAAGTAAAGTCATGGTGGATTCACTGATATTTGATCACTAAAACTTTTTGTATTTCTTTCCTTACTTTTGCACAATCAAATGAAGAGCAAGTTATGAATAGGGAGGGTTAATACAATGTTTTAAATGTGTCAAGCACTCTTTGGCTCTCGAGCAAGGCCCCTAACACAGCGTCCTAACATCGCTGGGATGTAAAGAATTTCTCTGTGTTGTAATGTACATGTGAAAAGTAAAAAACCTCTTGTTTTTGATATTTATTTTGATTTATTAAAGGATTAGTGTTGATTTTTTTTTTTTATGTGTACTATGTATATTGGGAGGCATGAATGTCCTAGTGTCCCAGGCATGGTTGAGCAATGTCTAGGTTACCAATCAGAAGTTCGGCCCCAGTATCGCCAAAGTGCCACTCTTGGGGCCCTTAGACAAGGCCCTTAACCCTGTGTGATCATATCATGAACCTTGTCAGTACCTTGTTCTTTTACCCCAAAGCAAGAATTTCACTGTGCTGCTTCTTTCTTTCTTTCTTTCTTTCTTTCTTTCTTTCTTTCTTTCTTTCTTTCTTTCTTTCTTCACGCTATAACTAGAATTTGGTTCTTGCTCTGAATCACAACTTTCTTAAATTATCTCACGAAGATCATGATACATTTATATTTATGGCATTATCCAAAGCGACTTACATTTTTGTCATATTGTCCACCTGAGCAGTTAAAGGTTAAGGGCCTCGCTCAAGGGCCCCCAGTGGCAACTTGGTGGTGCTGCGATTTAAACTCATGACCTTTCGATCCAAAGTCAAACATCTTAGCCTTTAAACTTTAACAGTATAATGAGAAACAACAGCATTAACAATAGTTTTTTTTCCAGATGTGAAATAATTAAACATAAAAACTCATATTGTATCTGATGAAGCCCAGATACCATAAGATTCGTCTCCAGGCGAACTTCAGCCTGCATTTTAAATTTGTAGCTTTACCACAGGATCGAGAAAATCTCCAGTGAAATATAGTTGGTTGTGATGTCACTTGTCACTGTCTTCGAAACTGCATTTTTTTGTGCACACAGGAAACGAATCATCGGTTTGTCACGCGCTGGTGCGAGCGTAGCATTACGGTGTAGAAATCAATACACTGTCCCGAAGGAGGGGAAAAAGTGAGACGTTACAAATCTTTGCACTATATATCCCCTGCATTCCAGTTTCAGAAGTGGAACACTACAAGCACATCAGCAGCAACCCTGCAAATATTACAGCTATGCTGCTTAATGCTGGTGCATATTTAATAGTCCTAAATGGAAGTAGGATCACTTTGTTGCTGTGCCTCTGATTTGCAGCCATTAGGTGTTGTTCTTTATATAGCCAGCTAGCCTGTTTTAAAAGCATAGCATATTTCATAGAAACACCCAGGGGACACCATGCACCTGGAAATAATGTTTATTTGGTTAGCCTATCATTAATAACATATATATATATATATATATATATATATATATATTTGGGGGCTCTTTATCAGTGGAACACCGTTAAATGCTGATTGTAAGGCAAAATGTACGATTTTACTGAATAGTCATGTTTACTGTGTATATTGGGAGTCAAAAATGGATAAATTAGTGGCCCAGGTTCCTGATTGAGCAAAGTTCAAAAAAATAAACCACTGCAATGTCTTGGTTATTGATCAGAAGATCGGCCCCAACTATCGTCAAGTTGTCACTCTTGGGGCCCCTGTGCAAGGCCCTTAAACCTCTGTGCTCCGAAGGGCCCTGCATCACGGCTGACCCTGCGTTCTGATCCCAGCTTTCTAACGTCACGAGGAAAATGCGAAGAATGAATTTTTTTCCCTTTCTCTTTTTTTCTTTACTTTTCTTTCTTTAATTTTCTTTCTTTACTTTCCTTTTGTTCTTTCTTTCGTTCTTTCTACATGCTGTAACTTTAATGTATACCAAGAAAACAGCTCCTTTCTTTACTTTTCTTTCTTTCTTTCTTTCTTTCTTTCTTTCTTTCTTTCTTTCTTTCTTTCTTTCTTTCTTTCATTCTACATGCTGTAACTTTAATGTACCTGTAATGTACATATAAGAGGAAAACAGCTCCTTCCTTCCTTTACTTTTCTTTCTTTCTTTCTTTCTTTCTTTCTTTCTTTCTTTCTTTCTTTCTTTCTTTATTTTTCTTTACTTTTCTTTCTTTCTTTCTTTCTTTCTTTCTTTCTTTCTTTATTTTCTTTCTTTCTTTCTTTCTTTCTTTCTTTCTTTCTTTCTTTCTTTCTTTCTTTCTTTCTTTCTTTCTTTCTTTCTTTCTTTCTTTCTTTCTTTCTTCATGCTTTAACTTTAATGTACCTGTAAGGTACATATAAGAAAAACAGTTCCTTTCTTTATTTTCTTTCTTTCTTTCTTTCTTTCTTTCTTTCTTTCTTTCTTTCTTTCTTTCTTTCTTTCTTTCTTTCTTTCTTTACTTTACTTCTTTCTTTCTTTCTTTCTTTCTTTCTTTCTTTCTTTCTTTCTTTCTTTCTTTCTTTCTTTCTTTCCTTTTTCTTTGTTTGTTTGTTTCTTTCTTTCTCTTTCTTTCTCTCTTTCTACATGATGTAACTTTAATGTACCTGTAAGGTACATATAAGAAAAACAGTTCCTTTCTTTATTTTCTTTCTTTCTTTCTTTCTTTCTTTCTTTCTTTCTTTCTTTCTTTCTTTCTTTCTTTCTTTACTTCTTTCTTTCTTTCTTTCTTTCTTTCTTTCTTTCTTTCTTCTTTCTTTTTTTCTTTGTTTGTTTGTTTGTTTCTTTCTCTTTCTTTCTCTCTTTTTACATGATGTAACTTTAATGTACCTGTAATGTACATATAAGAAGAAAACAGCTCATTCCTTCCTTCCATCATGCTGTAACTCTAGAATGTATTGCTTGCTCTGAATCGTCCCACCTGCTGTTCTACACTCATCAGCTGTGATCTGATTATTGATGGAGTGATTTAAGAGTTTAAAAGGATTAAGTCGCATGCTCGGAGGACCGGCGATACGCACACACGTCGATCAGAAAACAAAGACAGACGGAGGACAGAACACAGATTGTTGTTTGCCAACAACATGGTTTACAAACATGATAATATACTTGTGATGGCCTATGATACATATAACTAGCTCTCTAGAACACTATAAATTATTAACAGACAACTGGTTTCAGCCAATCAAATAATATAGAACTCCATAACAACTAGCGCTAACTATTTTATAGATTTTATTTGCTAATCTGTCGATGTGTTGGCAATGTTGATTAGCACAGAATGCAGTGACTATACAGCATCCATAAGCAGTCATGAGCAGACACTGTGATGTCATCCATAAAAAGGGGGATGAAATGATGCTAGGGAAGGAGTGGAATCCAAAAGCCTACTGGGACGTCTCGTGCAAACTTGTGTGTGATTTCGAGGGATTAAGAGGTAGCCGGATACACAAGCGAATCGAGATGTGGGGCTTAGGGTCAGTCTGTTAACTGTGTATTCAGCATTGAGAAGATAAATAGGACTGAAGGGGCAAGAGAGGAGAGAAAAGAAGAGATACGAGTGAGAATTTTAGAGAGGAAAAGAACAGCACTAAGCCTTGAGTTTACATGGATTAAACATGTAGGCTGCATTTTTCCAACTTAAAGGAAGCTCAAGGTCCGTCAGCCTTTTAGTGATGGAAAGATCGGATTATTTCAGTGATGGTTTGTCGAATCTCGTTCATCAAAATAAACGAATATTTATGTTGAGTCATTTAGATCATTTCGTTCTTTTGATCAGAAATAAAATAAAATGTTACATTTGCAATGAGCAGATCCCCCAAACACGTCTACATGCACCAACTTTGACTATAATAGTATGTATATAGTATAGTACTGTAAACTGTACTGTATATGTAACTGCATAGCGAATATGGGAGTCGTGACAAAAGACTCAGACCAGAGGACTCATTAGATGAAACTACTCGATTCTGTTTCCTGTGTAATGCACTGCATAGCATCTATGGAAGTCACGTGATAAAAGAACGAACAACTCGGACCAAAAGAGTCGATATGCAAATGACTCGATTCTGTTTCCTGGACATCCCGGAGAATTTGTGATGCCGGCAGAAGAAATTGAACAAATCATTGTTTGAAACGACTTGTTCTTCTGACTCACATTGAAGACGAAACATCATAAACCCATCACTACAGTCCATCAATTGCATGATGCTTCCTTACAAAGGGTAGCCACGTGTAATGATCGTCGTTTATAAACGATTCGTTCATTTTGAATGATTCTTTAATGTGATTCAGAAAAACGAGTCGTCTTAAAGAATGATTCGTTCATTTTCTACTGGACGCACATCGTAAAAAGCATCGTCTATTTCTGTAGGTTGTGTGCAGGAAACATAAATGAGTAGTTTATCTCATGAGTCTTTTGTTCCGAGTCGTTCGTTCTTTTGTCACGTGACTCATATAGACACTACACAATGTTACAATAACAATGGGAGTCACATGACAAAAGAACTGAAGACACAAACCAGAAGATATGAGAGGTGAAGCTGTTTATTATAATTTGTCCTTAGATGCATTGTCATATTTGGAATTATTTATTGGATATTAATATATTTGGAATTCATTATTGGAATTGTAGTCAAAGTTGGTGCATGTAGACGTTCATTTTGATGAACAAGATTCAAAGAACCAAGTCACTAATGTGATCCGATCTTCCCATCACTAGCCACACACACACACACACACACACACACACACACACACACACACACACACACACACAAATGTAATGCATGAACTAGCAGGCTGCAGAGCTACAGCTGTTGATCCTGACACTGTCACTCACCTTTTCTTCCTCTTTTATGTCTCATGAATAATTCATGGAAGAGCTTTTCTGTGCTGCTGTGGTCAGATAAGTGTGACCGTTTGCAGCTGCGATGTGAAGGCTGCTTCTGATTTTCTCACTATTAGCTTCCCTAATAAATCCAACCTAGATGGGAGAAAAAATGCATAGGCACATTATGGTTTTCAAAACACGGCATTAAAATGTTCTCTCTCTTTTTTCTTTTTGCCGGTAAAAGGTTGTGCTTGGAAAGCTCAGACCATTTACATAACTGTGTGGGTCACTGGATAGATAAGAGCTTGAGTGAACCCTGTTACGCTGCCACCATCTGGTGGTGGACTTTTTTTTTCTTTTGCTTTATTTCTGAACACCTGAACTAGAGAATAATGGTGTGGAATTCGGAATTGAAAAGAAATAGGGTTTCAGGAACCAAGAGAAGTGTTACAATATGGTTTGTGTGTACATGTGTGTGTTTCTTTTCTTTTTTTTTGTGTGGGGGGGGCAATAGGAGGGCAATTGGTATTAATAAACAAGAGAAGAGCAACCATATGAACAAACACCCACGCGGAATATATTTGATAAAAATCAGAATAGTTCCAAGTCCTGAATCAACTTTTCAGAAGTTTTAGACATCGTATACTGAATGTAAATGAAATTGTATTACTTTTTCCATCTATGTACTGTATATCTGTAGTTCTTATACTATGGTTTTGCTGCGTAACCGAATTCTAGTCATTTACATTCAAAGACTGTTGCTGTTCACGTGGGCCACAGGAGTGTCACTGCCAGCGAGGAGGATCATCATGAAATCCATTCAATAGTCTGTTGTAGAGGTCGGCAGATTCATCAGTGTTTGCGATTAATCTGCAACAATAGTTAATTGCTAGAACTATCGGTTATCTGCAAAAATACAATAGTTTTTCTGGGTTGCTGTCAGTTCTGCTGTCATTATACAGTACAAGAGCGGCCTCTAGGGGCGAATCACTGAAGCCATGTGCTGTTTGTTTTGACACACGAGACTGCTCTGTACTTCATCCATGTTAGTTCATAGTGCATAACTAAAGTTAAAAGATAAAATAAAAATGAGCTTCATTTAAAAATGCATTAGTAAATGTTGGAATGAACAAACAATAAACATACATTTATCAACTTCAGTTAATGTTACAAATAGAATATTACCATTTCATTTAAATCCAGTCATGCTTAAAATGGCCATCTTTAAATGTCTTTACAAATGCCAGAGCATTGAAATTACATATACTTTTATTTTTTATTGTTCTAATAAAGTTGAGTACCATTTTTGTTTTTTTTACTACTAAAGTAACCATTTTTTTTAAATATCAGTTGATTAATCGGACAACGTAAATTAGCAAAAATGAAGACTGAACACAGGACTACATACAACTTAAAAACTAACTACATAAAGTGCACATGTGCACTTTACATGCAAAAGAATTCGTAACATAGATACGTAAGGTAATCGTAACATAAATGCAACGCAGAGACAGTAAACAAAGTGACTATCAACACAGTAAACACAGCCACACTGTAACAATGACCAGTATGGTACAGAAGGTTTGCGCAGATGGATTGTTGTATAAAAATAGCTACTATTTTAAAATATAAAAGAATTGTTTGCAGCAATTTATGCAAAACAGCAATTTTACTGTTATTAATTCTTTTAATTTCTATGTGTGTGGCCGTCCAGTCCCTTTATGTTGAGTCTGATGGTTTGTGGAAAGAAACAGTTACACAGTCTGTATGTTGTTTTCATGCACTTCGTGGTTTCTTCCCAACTCATAAAAACATGCAAGAAGGGGGATTTGTATTGAATTGGACCTAGGGGTGAATGGGTTTGAAGATATGGATGTGTCTGTTTATGTGTGCGTGTGTGTGTGTGTGTGTGTGTGTGTGTGTGTGTGTGTGTGTGTGTGTGTGTGTGTGTGTGAAGGACAAGTGTCTCATCCCATACCCAGCCTGATGCCACTATGACCCTGACCAGTAGAAATCAGTTACTGAAGATGAGGCAGTTACGCAAAGTGGACAGTTGAAGATTGGAAAAATGTCACCTTGTCTTTTTTCATTGTCCTGCTACCCAGTTTAACCGAGCTTGCGTCCACCCGAGCCTCCTGTAGATTTGTGTTCTTGGCTGATAGTAGTAGATGTGGTTTTCTGTGGTTGTAGCACATTCGCCTTAAAGTCCAACGTGTCCAAGATCCTTTTCAGCTCACCACGGTTGTAAAAAGGTTTGCTTATTCTTCAAACTAATTTTAGTTCAAACTCTTCTGGTCATTCTTGTCTTGCTTTGTACTTACTCATGCAGAACTGTGGCTTAATGGTTCTGAAAAGGTTCTGCAAGTTGGAGTGGAAATTTTTGAGATTGTTGTGTGGGAAAACTTCAGAATATCTACACAATATCTACAACACATGAGGCGTTCTCAAGTCAAACCAGGACATTTAATGTTACATGTATAAAAATGGATGCTAGGCTCACATGTCATGGGCCGGTCCAGAGATGAGATGGCAATCAAGATGGCAGTCCAACAGTGTTAGTTCAGGCATGGGACAGCGTGTGGTGCTGAATTTCCTATTGAACAAATGTAAAAAAAAAACACAGATATTTACAGAAGACTTCGAGCACAGTACGGTGATGAGGCGCTCGAATGGTGTAAACGTTTCAAAGATGGCCATCAGTGACGATCCCATGGGGGTTGTGGTGGTTTCTTGATGTGAAGATGAATGATGGTTCAGGCGTACCGACAAATCTTTCTATGGCAAATCTTTTCAGGCGTTAGATAAATGCTGGAGTAAGTGTATAAATGTGGCAGGGGACGATGTCAAAAAATAAATGCAGTTTCCACTAGTTAAAATTTTTCTTATAATTCATATGTGAAGCACTTTTAACAACAGATATTTTCCCAAAGCAGCTACAAAGAGATAAAGAGGTTATAAAGTTGGAATGTATAAGTTTAGAACCTATAAGTTTTGTATTTTCCTATAAGTATGTTTTTTTCATAATGAGCGAGCCAGTGTTTACTGTGGCGAGAAAACCGTCCCTGTAAAGACATGAGGAGCAAACCTTAAGAGAAACCAGATTTTTTTTATGTGAATATTGGCCGATTGCTCAGTAAGTGTATTCAAACAGTTAATCTTTATCATAGAGCTCCCCGATATGCTAACAAAATGGTTTCATAAGTTGACTGTTGTAGCAAAAACCTCTAGGAAGAATGTTTTTAAGGTGTACCCACTTCATCATACATTGAGGTAACATCATGGCCTGATTATGTGGCAGCCAGTGAGCAACTTCACTATTCTTTATCAGTGATGTGACCTATTCTGGCTACAGCAGGATGAATTCTGAAGTGTACAGAAGCACAGAAGCTGCTCAAACACAGCCAAATGGATCACAGTGGCCTTCAGGTCATATTGACTTAATGTCATATCTGTAAGAGCTTCCTACTGCCAAACCTGAATAGTCTTGACATAAAATGGACTTTAGATAAGTTACTGTACACTTAAGATCAAACTGAAAAAGAAGCAGAAAGCATGCAGAAAACCCCTGATGGCTACATTACACCGCATTACTAAAGATTACATCGAGAAATAAAGCGATTGCTATGTATGCCTTTTTTTATTATGATTTCATAGTGCGTGTATCGATATATAAAATATATCTCTATTATGCAAATCCTTCAATCTGATATTCTGCATTTTAGCATCCATATTATATCAGAGTACATTTTATTAATTGGTGCAAAAAGTAAACAAAAAAGTGTTACCTAAGGTTGTGTGTGAACTTGCTCGGTGTTCTTAGTGATTTTTGTACCAGCTATTAAAGCATTGTTGAACTGATACTAGCATTTGTTTCTTTTCCAGATGCTAATCAAAATGATACTGATGATGTTTACATGGAGAGCCAGCCAGACCAAGGTAAGGCGATCTTCTTTCATGTTCAGGTGGAGCATTTCTTAAATTTATATAATACAAATATGTGCATATGACATAAAAGAGTTGTATATATTGCCTGAAAAGCATTACTGAGTAAAATTATAGATACCTTACTACAAAAAGTTTTGTATTACTTCAAGATAAAAAATCACCAATTCCAATATGACTTGTGTAAAAGTTTCTGATTTGAACAATACTTGATTATTTGACTTTTATTAAATGATGCACTAAACACTTTATTGAAAAGCCATAAGCAGTTGATTTTTGAAGTTTTATTCCACGAAATACAAATCCAATTAATTATAAACCTCAACACTACATGAACCAAAGATCAACACAGCAGCCGCCTCTTCAACATGCCAGAATGAAACAAGGATAAAAAACAAAAGAGACAAAGTTGTAAAGCTATCTTTCATAAAAGTATCATCTATTAATCAATACAATTACAGGATCATGTCACAATGTAGAAAAACCATTAGTATTCAATGTAAATCATTTTAGATCAAGTAAAACCAGATTTGATGCAGCTCTCAAAGAGGGACGATATTTTTGTTTAACTTCAACAAAAGCTGGTTCAACAAAAGAGTTTGAACTGAAAATAAATTCAGAAGTGCTAAAAAGCTGTTGCTCCCAGGCAGCAGATGTGGGTAGGGGAGTGTTTAGCTTTAATGATTCAACATTAAGGCTCAGCATTAATGATTATTCTTCGACATTGCTGCAAAATGTAATTGGTAATGCTAATTGTCAATTCAAATATAGTAGATTAAAAAGTACATCTATTGAATCGTAACCGTAGTTGAGTAGAGAGTAAAAGTTGCTTTTATCTTTGATACTCAGTAAAACAAAAAAGTAACCAGAAAATAATTTAAGTACAGCAAAGAAGTACATTTACTCAAATACTTTATACCACTGTTAGTTTGTATTTACATATACATCAATCCAGCCCTTTAGGTTTTTATACTAAATGTTGTTCTATTTTGTTTTAAATGGATCAGTTTTTTGGATTTCACATTTATATAAATATTCAGACCCCTAATTCAGTGTGAATCACTTGTAGCACCAATTCTTGGGTAGTCTCAACAACTTGCATTTGGAAAGCTTCTGTATTTCTTTCTGGCAGATCTTTTCAAGATCAGATTGTGGATGGGGAGCATTTGAGAAGTTCCATCATAGAACCATCCTGCCGTAGCAAATGGGTTAGACGGTTTATGCGAAGTGCCTGGGTTTCGGCAGATAAAGCTCACGGATTTTAGCCTAGTTTTTCCTTCCATTAGTCTGGAGAATCTTGTGCATTCAGACTCCAAATTACAATTTGCCTTTTACTTAGGAAAAGCTGGTAATTTCTGCCACTCTACTATCACCAAACCTTCCCTGACGGAGTGTTTGTAAGAACGGTGGTCTTCCAGACAACCCACTATCGCTGCCAAGGACTCTCTGAAGTGCTGCTATGATGGCCATTGAGTTTGAGAAGGTGTCCAGCTTGAGGAAGAGTCCTGGGCTTTCTACACTATTTCCATTTCTCAATGATGGAGCCCACTGCGCTTGTGGGAACATCCACTGATTTTATACTCTTTCGTTATTTTATACTCCATATCTGTGTCTTGACAGTTTGATCGTTGAGGTCTGTGGAGAGTTCCTGGGATTTCATGGCTAGGATTTGGGTCTGACATGCTTTGTGAATTGGTGGAACCTAGACACACAGGTGTGTGCCTGTCAGATCATGTCCAATCTTTGTGACAGGCGAATTCTAATCACATTCTAGAGACATCTCGTGGTGATCAAAGTACACAGGATGCACCAGAGATCAGTTCGGAGGGCTTTTAGCCAGGGGTCTGAATATTTATCTCAAGAAGAGTTTTTTTTCTCTCAAGTTCTAAAAACATGGTTGTGGTAGACTATTGGGTAAAGATATCATTTTCAAATATCAGAAATTAAGTCGGAAATATTTATTCGCCAGTATTCTAAAGTTGCTGTATGACTAAAAATAACAAGGGATCTATTTTTGGGGTGCTAATTAGTACGCTGTGCGACGTCCCACTGTAACAGTGGCAGCATACAATCATTCGCACAAAGTGGCTCAATTCTCTTGATTTTTCCTCCTCCATCAACAGCAATGCAAACAACCTGCTCATCACCACATTTGCACCAATCTTCATTACCGATGCTAATGAATCTAATCTAGAGAGCAAGCTAGGGTAATTAGTTAACTAATACTAACAGGGACTGATGAGACACTGACAATGACATTATGCATATTTTTTTCTTTTCCAGATGTTGAGATGTTTAGCCAAGCCGGTAAGCGAATGTTGTTTTATTCACATATCAGGGTGAAATTTATTTGCAGATTTACTTGATGTTATGGATAGAACTTATCCAGACATCAGACATTTGAAGAATAATCCTCACCAAAGATGTGGATTCTACCTGTAGCGAGGTTTTAATGTATTCTGTATTGAATGGAATGCAGTTGTCTGTATAAAAAGCTGCAGTCTTTGATTTGTCCATATTCTTTTTTTTTTTTTAAATCAATAAACAGTGAATTACATAATCCAAACCAAGAGACAACAAAAGTATTTGATGAGTGGAAGATTTACAGGTTTACAGCATACGCAGTGTATACAGGAGTGTATGTATTTGTTTTTTCGATTCAGGCCCTGAAGTGAACACCAAAACTCACCCTGGTACACGCAAGCCTCGTTATTATTATACAGTATGTTGCAGCACTGTCAACGATTTTCTCCGGCGGGTTTGTGGGGTTTTAATTCCAGCTTGGAAGCTTGATTAGATATCGATCCGAGAAGCTCCGTGGTGGGATTACACCCACGGTTCTAATGAGAAAAGAATAAGAAATGTGTGTTGGTAAGATCTGGCTAATGAAACAGTGTGCTTCTTGTGATTTTTGTTTCTGATTTTAGACGTGGATGAGGACCGTCTGGACACACCGAACCTGCAACCAGGTATAATTACTCCTCTAGGTCTTTTTTTTTTAAGAACATGGTTCAGGTGCCTTTTTTTCTTATTGTCAGTGACTGATAATGAGACTAGAGCTGACTAGAGCTGTCATGCTGGCACTGCTTATGTAACCGCACAACCCTAGCTTTGATTCTGTTTCATTTCCTAAAACCAGAATTTGGGTACATAATGTGAACTTTGTTTGTACTTTATTAGTGCTAAATATGGACAAACTACTCATGTATGGTCATTTTAATATGAACTAGGTAACATTTATTGCTGTCATGGTGATCAGACAAAACAGTAGCCCTAGGTGACCAGGACAATTGTTTTTCAAAAACCTTTATTGGTGTCCTACCTAAAGCAGTCCACCTCTTAGTACCATCAATATTATAGAGGAACTGCATCACAAACAGGAATCTCATACAGTGAGAATGAACACTTACTAAAGCAAGAAACTTAATGAACGCAATTTTTGAGTCTCCTTTCACTGCAGCCACAGCTGCACCACCCACATACACATTCTCTAGCAAAAGCATCGATAATAACCTCATAAATTGACCCCTGCATTGCTGCATGCCAAATTATTTGTTTCTACAAGAAAACAAAATCCAAAAATTCATGAAAAAGCTCAACAACTGCTTTGTACTGTTTTGGCAGATCTTTCCTTACAATGTCTTGAAAAGTCTGCACATGTAGATGTTTCTCCGATCAAATCAGTTTCTTGTAGATCACGAATAGATTTGAGCTTGTACAGTTTGCTACAGATGCGGTTTGATAGCTCGGATTAGCGCACACTGACCATCAGATCAAAAGGCGTGAATGTTATTGTACGCCTACGAGGGGCCTCGGATTGACCAAATCGCAGTCTGATTGGTGAAAGCGACATCTTCATGCAACATAGAGATTCACGGCAATACGTGATAGAAACTCTAACGACTCTAATTTGGGTTTGAAATTAAGAGAATAGACAACTAGGAGTCATTTTATACATATTCATGGCCGAAAAATATTAAAACGCAAGTCAGTGATTCTGATCATGGTTCTATAAGTTAACACTTATACACACGGTGTTTGTGCAGCTCTCAGATTAAACCTCCTAATACTCTTCATCATAATGTAAAGACTTCGATGTTTTTCTATTATTTATTCTGTATGGATCAGCAACGAACACAACTCATTACAAGGCCAGGAGCATTTGTAGAATACACTCATTAGTGAGGAAATAAGAGGCGCACAGGTGCGAGGGTGTGTGTGTGTGTGTGTGTGTGTGTGTGTGTGTGTGTGTGTGTGTGTGTGTAACTGTTTAAACAACACACACAAATCCTGCTCATCTGCAAGTGTTTCACCGACACACTTCCTCTGACTCTTTATACTCAGTCGTTCACACCTTCTCTTTCTCCTTCTCACACAAACACTCACACACAACTCATCCCTCAGGGCATTTGACTTATAAGAAGGAGCCATTACTGTCAAACTCTGAGGCAAGAGTCTCAAACGCTGATCCCGTCTTCACTGTGTCTTCCACCGCTCTGCACCGTGCCACAGCTTCACATTTACATTCCTCGAAGCAGCAGCCCGTGTGGGCTTTTATTTGATTTTTTTCCCCTCCGCTGTGATTTAGTTTTACTCTCCCAGCATTGACAGCCGTGTCACCATCACCATCCTCAAGTGCCCGTTTCTTGGATTCGCTTTCCGGCCAAGAGGAGAAAAACGAATGTTCGTCTTGGCCCGAAACCAAAAAGAGGCACTTTTCGGAATGATGCTGCAAAGAGGACAAAAAAGAAAAGTTAAACGAGAGGCCAGGTCGAGCAGCACTGCTTAAAACAGAGCCCAATTCTCAATTCTGCATGGAACACCTGCCCTCCATGTTTAATGATGATCACAGGATTGTGTGTGTGTGTGTGTGTGTGTGTGTGTGTGTGTGTGAGTTGATTCAGCCTATTGATGAATAGGCTTTGGAATTTATCTATGAATAAGGGTGCCTACATACAGCCTTTAGAACACATTCATAAGCACTGCATAAGTCTTTAAAGGCAGAATTGAGGAGAATCAATAAACGAACGAGTAAATGAACCAGGATCATGTTGAAAAGCATTTGTTTCTCCTCGTTTCCTGTTTGTATAAGAAGCTTAATTGAAACATAGGAAGCTTATAACAAGATGCTTCTAAATTTAGAGTTAAGGGACAGATGGACACTTAATAGCTCTATATTGCAGTTATATTGCATGTGCTTTCAATAAACACAACAAAACCATCATGAATTTGAACATTCTCAAAATAGTTAAGCACGAGCGCTCTTGTTTCTTTCTTTAAAATTAATAAAAAGCAACACGCTTCATTGGAAGTGCAGAGGTTCAAGACCCAGTATCACCAAGCTGCCACTCTTAGGGCCCTTGAGCAAGGCCCTTAACTCTTTATGCTCCAGGGCCGCTGTATTATTGCCCACCCTGAGCTCTGTCTCCAGCTTTATGGAGGTACAATTTAAACAGCGTGCTACCTGATCTCCTGATCTTATAAATGAAATCTGAGATTTTGTCATATTTAATGTTGTATTCTTGTTTTTTTTTCTCTCACACAGAGATCTGCAGTTCTGTCCCTGAAACCGCTGCAAAGGAAATAAACACAGAAAGAAGCGAGCCAGGTAAGACTTGCCTCTGAATTATTTCCCACTTTTTAGTGATTATTAATGGTGTTATGATTAAAAAAAAATAATCCAGCCCATGATAACTAGATGCCTTTCAAAAAAAGATGAGAAAGACTGGGACACTGAGAGGACAATAATTATACATGACTAACCGTGACCATTTCATGCCTGAATATATGTCCATACAAGAGATTGATGATTTTGTTTACTTTTTTATGGATAAATGTGCGTGTGTGTGTGTGTGTGTGTGTGTGTGTGTGTGTGTGTTGTGATTAATTGTGTTGGACAAATGCTATTGTGATCTCCATTAACAATAACAAACAGCTACACTCAGTTCATCAGTATTGTGTGTGTGTGTGTGTGTGTGTGTGTGTGTATACCTGGTTTTTCCATTTGCATGTTTTTTCACCTTTGCCTGTGTGCATGTGTTGCGAAATAGATGGCCTTCACACCGCCACATAATCCACTCAGGAGTACACACAGATGTTAGCTGGAACCCCGCAGATAAATCCTGCATCCCATTTATAGCGTGTAAGAGAGTGTGTGTGTGTGTGCGCGTGTGTGTGTGCGTGTGTGTGCGTGCGCGTGTAAATGCTCTGCCAGAAACAGCACGTTTAAACCCAATGCAATTAAAGACATTAGATTGAACCAGCTGCTTCATCTTTCTCCTAAAATGAACGCGTGTAACGTGAGGGCTTTAGTAGCAGGTCAGCTTTTTCATCTGTGCTCAGGATGTCGTTTGTAATTCATAAGATGTCAACAAGGGACGAACAATTATGCGAGCATTTAGTGTGCACTTTGAATAACACGAACTGTGAATCCCAGGCTTTTGACTGAAACCCCTGAAGCAGTGAGAAGCAGCAGCTGAGCTTTTAGCACATGAAAAATCACTATTAGTCTATAATTTAGCCGGAGTGCAGGTGCAGTCTTACACACACTCGATGCTCATCATGGTTTTATCAAAAAAATTAAAAAAAAGGGAAAGCTGAAGGACCGAAATTATTACGATTTGACATTAAAAACTGTTTAAAATGGGGAAATGCTCAATATATTCTATTCTGGTACAGAAAACTGAAACACGATTATATAAAAAAAATACAGTGACGAAAAATAAGTATTCGGTTATTTCTGGTGTGATCATTCATCCTAGAACCAGCAGATATATCCATTTCTTCCTACACCGTAGAATTTCCAAAAAGTAATTTGCTCTTTCCAGTGTTTTACAAACTACCTTACTGTACATACTACCAAGTATCTTGCCCTCAAGCTAATAGCATTAGCATAGTAGAGCATGCAGCGAATAGTAACATGCTAACATTTTCTTGTTAGCCACTTAGTTCAGCTAGTTCTACTCTATACTGAACAAACTCTACGCAGGATCTCTTTCTTCCCGTATGAGGTTGCGTCAGTACAGAAGCCTAAAGAAAGAAATTCTAAAAAGATCTCTTGCTAGTTTTCTCGTTCGCTATTGAGTCATACTGAATGCACAGGCTGACATAAGGTGCATCATCCCGTATTACTCTGCTCTATTCTGTTCGAATCATAGTGACCCATAAGGGTGGATGGTATTGATGGTCTCAACTCAATTTCTCTGAGAAACATACAGGTTTTTTCTGCTGTTACTGGTGGCGATGTCTTTAATAGCATTTAGACCTGAGAGGGAAAAAAAGAAAACTATGTCTGAAAAGACTCAAGGCATGAATATAACATGCTTTATGGATAACATTACTATTCTGAAAGCATGATTGAAAGTAATTTGCATTTTCCGCACACAAACAGAGCAGAAAACTGATTTCTCGGACTGAAAGAACCAACAATTCCCCCACCTTCACCCCAGGTGGCTGGCCATGTCAATACCCGGTCACCAAAGCATCACAAGGCACGCTGAGCTTCCACTGAATGATGGAAGCTTAAATCCTCATTGCGCTACTACACGCACACACACTCGTCTCTCAGCATGTAGCTGTATAGCTGGAGAAAGCAGATCGAGACAAATCGCAGCTTTAAGTCATGCTGATCAGTCTTGCAAGGGCCACTCACCCGATCCCCCTCACACTAGGACCAAGAGAAACTATTCCAAGCAGGTCCAAATAGAGCCTATTTGTCCATTTAACACTCATTCTCTGATCGATAAAACCTCCAGTTGGCTCTGTAACAAGTGTGTCGAGCAGGGCACAGGGGAAGAGTGCGAGGAGGAGAAGAAGAAAAAAGGCTGGCATGATTTTGTTTGGGGATCTTGCTAAGCATGCAGCCGCGCATGCTGACAAATTGTTCGTTATTTCCAAAGGACATATTTTTCACTTGCCTCAGAAGCACATGATCCACACCAAGCAGCTTTACCGAAATCTGGATATCGATTTCGATGCCTAACGAGCAAGACAGTGACGAAAAAATACCCGAGGCATACTTTTGAGACGAAACCCGACTCCGAACAAAGCCCATCTCCTTCAAGTGGGATTGAAGTGGGATCGTTACTATAGCCATATAGAGTCATACAGAGAGAAGCCATAACATATATATATAATATAATACTACATGCTTTAAAAGGGTACAGAGTAAGAACAGTTTTTATTGTGACTTATAATCCTGGGATAAGAATAAGTCAGTCTTTATGATCACAGCAGTCAATAAGCAAGTCAAGCAAGTCTATAGGATTACCCAGTGATATTGTAAAATTTGGATTTTGCAATATAAAATGATTTCATCTACGTGTATTGTGTGAGTTAGCACAGGGCTTTGAGCTGTTCAGGGAAGCGTGCCGCTATGTGAGACGTCTCCACCCACTCACTTCCTCTTCCTTTGCTTTGATGGCGGTTGGTCGGGAGTAAATATTTAATCTGGTTGTAACAGACATGAGCTCGAGCAAGGACACAATAGATTATGCACACACACACACACACACACAATATTATATATTATATATATACAGTATATAGGGGGAAGTGCATGCATGTGTTGTTCATCTCTATTTCCATGTGTTGTTACAGTAGAGGATGAGAAAGCAGCAGGAGATGGCAAACCCCAGCAAGAGAAAGAGAAGCATGAGGAAAAGAAAAGTGACTCAGAGGAAGGTGCTGGTAACTTCCACTAGTTTCACACACTGACATCAAGATCAAGACAATATTTTCAGTATACATACAGCAGATTTACACTGGCAAGTTTCATACCTAAAAAAAAGCTATTCTTAAGCTATTTATGCCTTGATTTACACACAAAAAAACCCACAGAAGCACAATATATTCAAACATATCTACTGGTGTACTCTCTACTTCATTCTGAGGTTTCAGTTGTATACCTGCTTTGTGTTACACTGCTCCATGGCTGTGTGTATCTTTGGCATGTTCTCTTTCTCTCTTTCTCTCTGTCTCGCCTTGCCTTGTTTCTGATAGATAATTCAAATCAAGTCACAGATATCCCTCTTCTATTCATAAGCAACATTCATATTTGTCCCTGGGCACCATTATTAAAAATGATAACTGTAATCTGGCTGCCTGCTGGCCGTGCAGTTTAGATTGGCCGGGTTTGAAAGCACTAATAAAACAGGCCGAGGCTGTTGGGCTGTTTGAATTATGGATCAAAACAGTCTGAGGACTGAATTAGAATAGGGCTGAGGCAGATTTATCCAATCTTTCAGTTTGTTAATCCTGCTTTCTTCTTCGAAGGGGTCGAGAAGGAGACAAGTGCCGGAGAGAAGAGCAAGGACGTTCCTGCTGATACAAAACAAGAGGATGATGAAGGTGAAATTTCAGGCTTTCAAAATTTATACTTATTCAAGATCTAAACATGGATATTAATGATTGTAGACACTGATGCAGGGATTATTGTGGGATTTGTATAGGCAATTTTTTTTGTCACTAGTACAGAACTTTTCATTGTGCATCTGACATCCTGAAAATAAAATAAGTCCGCACGATGTGATTACGAGTAGTAGAAAGATATACAAACTTTTAATCGGTGTAAACCGGACATTATTCGGTTTGTGTTGATGTGGGTAACTTACAAAGAATGTATGGATTATTATCAAATTGTTTTTCCCCCAACAAATACACTCCCCAAAGACATATTTTAACTGACGTAGTATACAATTGACCCCTCAGTGGTAGCTTGGCAGTGGTGGGATTTGAACTACAAACAATCGGATCAGTAGTACTAAGCTTTAAACCCTGATTTATCACGTCCACTAATATAATATTCGCTACAGACGAGAATCCCATACAGTAAGAATGAATGGCGTTACTAAAGCAAGAACCCCAATGAACACAATTAAACAAAGGCTCCTTTCACTGTAGCCACATCTGCACTGCCCACATATATCATCTCTAGCAGAAGCATCGATGTTAACCTCATAAAATGAAGGTTTTCTGGGGGGATTTGAAATGAAGGCGGATGTTGTGTTTTTGTGCAAATTCTACAGGAAAGAAAACGCTAAAGTATAAAGGGTTCAGGAAAAAGCTTAACAACTGTTTTGGCTGACCTTTTCTCACGATGTCCATCTTTTCTTGAAAAATCCTTCCTTGTAAGTGTATCTGCGACCAGCAATCGTATTTTGAAAACAGCTATTAAATCAACACGAATATATTTGAGCTTGTGCAGTTTGCTACAGATGCGGGTTGTAAACTCTGATTAGTGCGGACGTGAATATGCAGACGTTATTGGACAGCCACTAGGGGGCCTTGAAGGGACCAAATCGCAGTCTGATTGGCTACAGCAACAGCTTCAGGCTACGTTGAGTTTATGCTTTAAAAAAAAAAAAAAGCCTTTAGTGTTTACAGTGCTGGTTTTACTGCAAAATGTGATGTGACGGCTGAAATCTGATTGGATAGAAACTTTAACGTCAGTTTTTAACTTGGTGGTGGAGCAGGAGCAGCAGAGCTTAGAGAAACACTGTGAAATGAAGGGAATGGACTATTTGGAATAATTGAATACATATTCATGGATGAAAATGATATTCAAATGTAAGTCAGTGATTCTGATAGGGTTTGGGCCAGAAGAGAAGGACTGGAAAGGTAAGAAAGAAAGGCGTTTTATTTTTTACTTGTCACATGTTCATTACAGCACAGTGAAAGTCTTTCTCAGCAAATCCCAGTGTTGTAAAAAAAAAAATCTAGTGTCAGAGCACAGGGTTAGCCATGATACAGCGCCCCTGGAGCACAGACTGGTGAGGGCCTTGCTCAAGGGACCCAAGTGTGACAGCTTGGCGATAAGGAGACGTGAACAAAATCTGCTTCCACCTTTTTCCGATGTTTGTTGTTGTTTTTTGCAGGTGTGGAAACACTTATTAGCCCTGATCTCAAAATGTCAGGTGATTTCCTAGGTATGCTGGTATTTTTTTATCGTTTTAAATGCACCATTGAGAAACAGTTCACCAACCAATAATATCCATCCAACAGCTGCAGTTCGCTCGATGACTTTCCAGCGTGCAAATTAGAGCGAAGCTCATTTATAAGTCACATGTAAATAAATCCAGCTTTGCAAAGGGTGAGAAAAGAAAGAAAAGAGAAAAAGCTGCAGAATTGGAAATTGAGTCCCGTCTCTCTCTTATACAGGTGAAGATTTAAAGTAATGGCCCCCAGAGCCTCAGAGGCTCTAAATGAGTTCGGCCTTCGAACGGTGTTGAACAAAGTGCATCCAGGCTCGGAATCATATATAACTGTTAAGCTAATAGACCATGTCCTGCACTGTGGGTTGTTTTTTATTTTTTGTAGGACATGGGTGCTTTTGACAGGTTGCTGTATGTGCAGATGTGGAGCTTAAAAAAAAACTTAATTATGCATTATTTAAATGTGGGATTCTGTTGCTCAGGTTGGGATACTGTGATCGACAGGGCTTAATGGTGTGTGTGTGTGTGTGTGTGTGTGTGTGTGTGTGTGTGTGTGTGTGTGTGTGTGTGTGAGTGAGAGTGAGATAGCGGAGAGGTATAAGGTGCTAAAGTCTAGCTAAGTGTGCGTGGGAGGAAACCTTTAACAGAGTGGAAACAGGTCAGCCACTGGTGATACATGCACACACACACACACACACACACACACACACACACACACACACACACACACATCCACTCATGTACACACACTCATATACCTTCGAAACAGAAATGTTGCTTGGACTTATTCCGTCTATTCATTTTTCTTTTTTTTTTTTCCTGTTTCTCACTATTATTCTTTCTGTATCTTTTCTGTTGTTGTCTTTTGTTTGCACTTTTTTTTCCTCTCCTGCAAAAAGGCTGATTTAAAGGCATGTGCATTAAAACGTGAATTCAAAAAGCGAAGCGCAGTTGTATACGGTCTTGTTCTTTTCCTGAATATATCTCTTGAGCCGAATTGGAAAAAAAAAACACAGCTTCCAATCCCTCGGTGAAATAATTCTTGTAATGATATTGTGTTATATACACTATACGGACAAAAGTATTGGGACATCTGCCATATGTGGTTCTTCTCCAAACTGTAACCAAAAAACTGGAGATACACAATTGTACAAGATGTCATTGGATGCAGTATAAAAAAATTTTATTCACTTAAACTTGTAAATCCAAACATGTTCGAGCATCCAAATCTGGTGGAACATCTTCCTAGAAGAGTGGAGGGAGTTATAAGTGGAAATTGGGACCAAATGTGGAATGCTACAGCCATACTTACGACCAAGTGTCCACAAAACTTTTGGCACTATAGTGTATCCTCGATATATGTATATACTGTATAATGCTTTATTATAAATTGCCAAGCCATAAGAAATCACATTTATTTTACAATCCTTTACGGTCACATTGCGCATGAATCTGTGTTTCCCAGCAGCCATTCCCACTCCATTTCTATACAGAAAGTAATATCACAGGATCAATTGAATTACAGAGACACATTTCGACCTCTGAATTCTTTCTCTGAAAGAATCTAAAATATATTCCTTATTATTTCTGTACTATTCATTTATGATTTCTTTAATGTCGATTTTATAGTGGCCATCTTCGAGATTGGCAGTTAATGTCATTATTACTACTGTTATTGCCTGCGGTTTTTCTGCATGGGCAAAGAGGCATTCAATTGGCTTTCCCATAATTGGCATCGAATTTACCGCAGCTCTTTTAAATCTATTATCACCAATAAGATGATCAGTGCAGGCCTGCAGAAAGGTCAGAGCGCAGCGTCAGCTAAAGGTCAGGCGTTCTCGTTCTCGTCTTTATTGCGATGCTCTACATGAGCAGCAATAGTAGATC
Organism: Silurus meridionalis; assembly: GCF_014805685.1. Lineage (NCBI taxonomy): Eukaryota > Metazoa > Chordata > Actinopteri > Siluriformes > Siluridae > Silurus > Silurus meridionalis. The sequence goes on along the minus strand of NC_060885.1, from coordinate 31,663,286 downwards.
AGTGGAAAAGGGATGTAAGTTATAAATATTACGCAATGTACCGTATATAGCCCTGTAATTGCCGCTGGAACTCGTACAAGTGTATGGAGGTGTGCAAAGATTTAGTTTTTGCTTAAAATGAAAAGTGTTATGATGACCATGGTTTTGTGATGATTTTGGCTGTGAAGCACATGTGAAGAAAACATTTATGAAAATAGCAAATTCTACACCTACACCTACTTTTTTATGTAGCACTCTCTTTAAGTGGTAGATATTCTTTATTGATTCGAATTAAATTCTAGCTTTAGTTTAGTGGTGGGCCGTGTATTTCACACCCAAGCCTTCAGTGGTGTACTACCTGAACCAATCCACCTCTTAATACCATCATTATGACACCATGACTATAGAAACCATCAATATTATAGAGAAACGCAGTAGAACAGAGCGCTGTATCACAGACAAGAATCTCATACAGTGAGAGCATATTTTTCAAGTACATGTCCTTCTATGTGTATCTGCGTCCAAATCAATTCATTCTCTTCTGTTAGAGGTGTTAAAATCCACACAAATATATTTAAGCTTGTGCGGTTTGCTTTAGATGCGGGTTGCCGATCGCTCTCCAACCATCCAATCGATTGACGTGAAAACATCGACGTGATTGGACACCTGCTAGAGGGTCCCAGATTGGCCAAATCGCAATCTGATTGGATAAAGCAGTAGTTTAAAGCAGCATACGTGTGAATGTTAAAAGCACATAGGCTTATGGTGTGACATCTAAGCTGGCCTCTGACGCAGCAGAAAAACTGACTTAAAAGCGAATAAACTATGGAATATTCTATATAAATTATTCTTTTTAATCAAGACGGTAGAGACTATAATGATTAAAGGGGAACGCTAAACTTAACCGAAAATAGCAGGAGCTCATCATGTGTTTTCGGAGATCTGAATACTTATCAGTCACCAGGAAATGTAGCCATTCTGACCTTTATTTTTGTCTGTAAAGAACATTTCGAAATAAATGGACATTCGGTGCCACCCAGATAAGGATATGTTCCCTGTCTGGTTCCTCTCAAGGTTTCTTCCTCATGCCATCTCAGAGAGTTATTCATTGCCACAGTTTCCACTGGATCTCTCATTAGGGACAAACTTACAGTTATAAGAAACTAAGTAATACCTTATTTCATAACCGCTTTATCTGCAACAATGTCCATTGTTAAAAGCGCTATACAAATACAAATAAATTGAAATGAAATCAAATGAATTGAACGGAAATTTCACCATTTATCACCATAGACGTTAAATGAAATGGGATCCATTTCCAGACTTGTTTACCCCTCTCCTTTGCCTGCTATATTCTCCTCCTTCAATACGTCAGTAGTCCTTTATGCACTACTGAAGCATTTACCTCATTCAGTACTCAAAGCTCCATAGATTTCTTTTAATGAACTGTTCATGAACTAGAGGAACCTATCAATGTACAATTGATGGAAATCTGTGGTAAAATCGAACACCACCATGTGTCTGTATACATTTAAGTGGCCCTCCAGAGATAACCCTTAGCCATCTTTTTTATCTTCACATGGCATCTTGGTTGAAAGTCGCCAATTGAAGTATAAGGAAGAGGGGAAAAATTCTAGCAGAGAAGTGAAACCAAAATAATTAGCTGTGGTTTTAAAGATGACTGTAGGATCTTGTGAAGGTCTGAGACAATGTTTCATGCACCAAAAGTCCCTTCTTTCAGAACATACGATAAGATCTTCTGCGTTAATTAGCTGTGTAAGCTTTGACCTTTTTTTAACCTTCTATTTTCACATAAAGCTATCTGTTCTCATTACCTGTCCAGCAGACACTATGCTTCAGGTGGGTTTATTGGCTGAAGATATTGATAGTTTTAGACAATGGTGTATTTCTGTGATTAAAATGCCTTTTTAGTGCTACATGAAGATCTGGGGCAGTGCCTATAGACTGGCCAATTGGGATGGTGGTCTCAAAGCCCCATCAAGAGAAGGTACACTAACTAATGAAGTTCTTTCAAATGAGTTAAACATTTATTTATTAAACTTCAATTTCAGATAAAGCAGTCTCTCGCCAGCAGATATATGATTTCATGTATTATTTAAAACTTGGCACAAGAGGTAGTTGGAGATGTTCTACAGACTCTAATAGTTGAATATAGGATTCTAGAGGATGGACCAATCCATGGAGCAATGGCACAGCTTGGTGGGGGTCATAGAAGTATGCAGTTTCTACATGTTTTGTGGAAAATTCTCCAAAACTAAAACGATGGTTTTTACTGGAAAAGAATGAGACAATTCCCCGCTTAAGATGAGGGGAGAGATTTTTTTTGACAAGAAAAGGTTCAGGAACAACTTCTGAAGTGAGAAAAGTTGCTGAAAGTTGTTTGTATGGATAGCCTATAAGGATGCCCTCTGGGGTACTTCTGTTATAAGAGACCCTGGAGCAGACCCAGAACCTGCTGGAGGTATTATTTCACTTTTTTATGTCTTGGAAATGTTTGGGGAATCTGTATGTGGGATAGAGGCGTCTGAATAAATGTTTTCACATTCATGATCATATATATATAAACTAATCAAGTGTTTGCACAAAAGAAAACAATTGTCCATTTTATTGTCCATTATATTGGATTGATATAGAAATGAATTAGTGTTGATTGTGTAAATGGCTAAATATTAGCATTATAAACACCCCCCCACACTTGATAGAGTACATGATAGAGATCGAACATCTACTGCTGATGGACACGAGGCTAGAAATGTAGTCTGGCTTGTGCTCTCTTGTGTCCCAGTGGCCCAGTTAGCATCAAAGCTAACATTGGGAAGAGAAACCTCTTACCTGTGTCCCTGAGTGGAGCTTTGAAGCTCCTCTTTTGATCAGCACCTTCATCTGTCCTGCTGCCTTTCAGGTTGAAATTCAGAGGAAAGGTGGGAGGAATAATTTTTTAGGGGAGAATACGTCAGCGCTCGCAAACAAGGGAGAAGAGCGATTTGTAAGGCATGTGATTTGTGTCTGATTATGCAAAGAGCAGGGTTTTTGTCGGGCTTGATTTACATATTCCTTTGTCTTGGTTTGGTTTCTCAGCCCCGTACATTGTATTATACACTCACAAATTAATACTGCCTGCTGCATTTTTTTTTTTTTTTTTAAATGAGCCATCTTAATTAATGTAGCACGCTCCACATCCTGAGATATTCATGACCGGGAAATCATTCGAATTTCAAATGAATGCCACAATTGCCCCATGCTGTTTGTACCATATGGATGCACTTGAACCAGTTTCTCAGTCCTGTCCTTCCAGTAACGTGTCTCTTTTTATGTTTTGTCACTCTCTTTCAGAAGACCAAGTAACAAGCATAAACAGCAAGCAAGCAGATGGTCAAGAATCAGTAGAGACCATGGAGGTTGAGGGTAAGCCATAACATCAGCCATTTATCCCATCTTTCTTCCACCCAGCTTTAGTATCTGACATGTTACTCTTCTTAAACTGCAGCATCCCATATTAAAGCTTTCCTGCGCCTATTATGTGCTACTCTACCATTCATTTAAATAATGTAGGTTCACGGAAAGGTGAGATCAGAAGCCTTTTTTTTTCTTAGGCTTCTTGCTTATCTCTGCCTCAGTCAAGATCTAAAATTAAATATATTAAAATTAAATACTCTTCGAGTGCGATGACAGTAGAACGAATGGAAATTGGCCAAGATTCGACCACGTACACCTGCACCACGCATTTAACTTGTCATTATAACGAATAATACTTGCCTGTTAAAACAAAGGCATGCGGTGAATTATGTCTGTACTTATTAAACACCGTGGCACTAAGAGCATGTTGCAGTAATTATATAAAGAACTTTTGCTTTTATTTCACTAGCATCACCCCCCCAATTTATCACTTTTCTGACAGTTTTGCTCGCTTTTAGTGCGAGAATCTTTTTTTTTTTAGTTGACATTTCCACTTTGCTTCCTGAGCTCTGACCGTAAATATCAGTGCTCCACCAGGTACAAAGATTTCTTTAGTAAATTTGCATTCCTTTTGTGTTTTTACCTGTTTAAGCCCCGACTCTCGCCTATGGGTTTGCATAGCTACTGGCTTTTCACTATGCTAAATAATTCAGGGGGTGTTGAAAAAAAAAAGCCTAGCTACCTGTGCCTGCTCGGTTTAGTGAGTATTTAGGTCACGCCGAAGCTCAGGCTTCGTTCTGCATTTGTAGCAGAAAAATAAACAATAATTTTATACACATCCATACAAACACCATTAACTTTATTGTTAACATCTGCACTCTTGCACATCCGTGCAGTTCTTTAATCACCTAATCGTGTGTGGAAGCTTTACAATCCATAAAACCATGCAGGTACTACAGGGCAAGAGCTTCATTTGACGTTCACATCAGACATTCTAATAAGTGACCCCTGGTGTTGCTGCCAGTATTTCAGATTCTCCTAAACTCTTGTGAATTTGGAGTTGAGTAAACCTCTGCCCATGACAGCCTCAGATTCCTTTTCTTGGGTGACCCAAGACAAAAAAAACTGGGTTTGAACCTGGTCTAGCCTTAGAGTTCAATATTATGTGGATGCCGAGATGTTTTTCGTCGTTGTAAAGCGCAATTTTTTGACTGCTAGTTGTCTTCCTGTCAGCTCAAACCAGTCTGATCATTCATTCTAATCTCTTTCTACACTTACCAGCATGCACCCATACCCCACTGGATGTTTTATGTTTTTCGCACACTATTCTGGTGTGTGTAAAACTTTCTGAAATAGAAACAAAAGGTCAAAACAGACCCTCTGGTACCAACGTCCGAGCCACCAAGACAGAGTTAACGCCTCCTTCATTTTGATGTGACCATTAACTGACACACATTCTTTAGTATACCCGTGTCTTATCATGACGTCATACTCAAAAGTCTTATTTTAAGCTTTTCAAATGTGCCGACAATCTGCTCCCAGGGCAAACTGTCCCACACTCCATCTCTCATCTTTAATGCAGACTGTAACCCCTAAAGCAGCTGGCCCCATGTTCTCTTTTCACACCACATTAAGAGCCTCATGTTTTTCTAACAATGTTCTTTCCACCCTTGTTTGAGACAAAGATCTTTAAGGGCATCTAAGAAGAGGTCTTTGAAAAAAAGCTCTGCTTACAAAACCAGCCCTACCAGGCCCATCTTGTAATGTTGAGTAAATGTCCCAGCAGCCTTGTGCTGCTTTGTGCCCCCTTCTTCCTCCCTCTTCTTTCTCTCTCCTTTCTCACTAACCCTCTCTGGTGACAAAAGGCCAGCTATAGACAAGAGGGTCACTTTTTTTTTCCCACTGAAGGAACGAGCATCTGCGGTATTTATGACCCGCCTCCGACCCCAATTGCTTTTCAGCTCACTAGGTTTTAATTGGCTATGATTGTCCAGAGCTTTTTATCATCTCACAGCAATGAAAACGAGAGAGCCAGACGTGTGTGTGTGTTGTGGGGGGGGTAAAAAAAAATAATAATAAAACCCTCCCGGACATTCAAGTACTTCCCACAATGTTCCTCTCCGAACATGCATTCATTGGCACTATAACCACTCAAGTTCCTACAACCCTCGAATATTTACACATGAAAATAAGGGTTTGTTCTTCACATTTAGCACTTCATTAACTCCGTAGGCCTTGCTGCTTCGTAAAGGTCGCTTTCAAGTGTTCGCCGGAAAATGCAGCGAGCTCTGGGAACGTAGGTAAAGTGAAACAAAAGTATAACACTCGTTGACATCGACGCATAAGGTTCATGCACAAACACGCGCTTTACTAGAAAGAACATTTCTTACTTCGTTTAACTAAAACCAAGGCGTTTTACTCGCCTACGAGCTTGCTGTAAATTAATGCATGAATTAAACATAGGAAGAAATCAAGAAATCCTCATATCGTTAGTATCCGAATCAGAATTAGAATATTTTATTGGTCCCCCAGTGAAATAGTTTGGTTGCAGTGGCTCACAGGGGGTGGGATTTGTTTTTTGGGTAAATCCTTAATTCTATGTGAAATTAGATATCGAGCACCCGAATATAACTAAAAAGTATGGTCATATCTGTGAAGATTCGACTTTAAACTCAGTGGTTAGGATCTGGGACTATTGATTATAAGGGCGTAAGCAAAAAAAAAAATCCCAGCACCACCAAGCTGCCACTGCTGGGCCCTTGAGCAAGGCCTTTAACCCTCAGCTGTTCAGTTGTAGGTCTCTCTCTGTATAAGGGCGTCTCCCAACTGCCGTGAATGTAAATGTAACTGATATGGAAAGCCATAATAGTCTAAAGAGATCATTCACTCACTGAACAATGGGATGTGGTGCAACATGAAGCAGATCTCAAATTACCACCCAATTAAATCGAACTATGATCTGATATAAGCATTCATCAGTGCTGTGGTATAAAATGGAGAGAATGGGACGAACCATAGACGTTTTCATGAAGTGAAAAAAAACAGACTTTGTAACCAGTTGGTGTTTTTTTTAGCAATATAATTTACAGAGATTGTGTTCATTCTGATTTAATAATAGCAGTTATTAGTAGTAAATTTTTTCCCAGTTTTTATCGAGTTTTATGAAGACTGCCTACATGGTACGACGGATGTGGCAGTGTGCGTTAACACAAAGGTTACCTTCGATCGTAGATCTCATGGACCGCTAGGCTCTGATGAGTAAAACGCCAATATTTTTCCGCTTTTCCTTCGTCGCTCCCTCCCGAAGAATTCTCTCGTTAAAACTGTATTGCTGCTTGCCACAGAACGCGAGCCGATCTTTCCTAGATACCATGCCCCATGTGAAAGGTTAGAACCAGCTGTTCATTGCCTCGTGAGATATCGAGCAGCTTTGTTCAATACACGGATGATGGGTTTTTTGTGACTGCCTCAAAGCATTGCATCTTGTGCTCGTTTTAAAGAAGATTTTTCGATTAACCCCGGGAGTCAGGTCTGAAAGGGATCCTCCGAGGTGCCAGTCACATGTCACTGGTTTGATTACGGGCATCTTCTGTCGCCGGTGTGTTTCTGGTTTCTTTTGCTTTGTTGCAGTTAGATCAGCTGAAAGTCAGAGAGCATGAAATGTGTATGGCGCAGTTCACGTAAGAAGAGCATGCAGGTCGGATAGTCTGAAGAAAAACTACGTACACTTACCAACCGAGTCTTTAGGGATCCTACCAGTCAGTTGAGCTCAGGCGGTGTGCGGAGAAAGTTGTATTTAGGAGCTAGCAGGGTTTAGAAGAGTCAATTTTTTTGGCTTCCATATCATCTTATTCGTTGGGAAAAAGTTGCTTATTGGGCTATTTTTTGTTGAATCAAGAATAACACTAATACATCTATTTGAAGTACAGGCAAAATGCATAATATAAATATGATGCATTGATTTAAAAAAAAAGTGTGCATCGGATATCGCGATGCATGATTTGTAACATATTTGCCTCGATTCGCTGTACGTTTAGTATTTAGAAAGTGACCAATAATTTGTAACCGATATTTTATATATAGGTTGATTTCTCTTTGCTAAACTGCTGCTACGCGAATATGACGTATCACATCACTACGGAGACCAGGGCGTGTCCTGAGAGATTAATACAGATTAACATGGCAGAGGTAGAGCTGCATCTTCCTGGAGACAGAACAAAAAAAAGAACGTCTGGTTTTATTTAATAATTTTTGCACTACAAAGGCCTAAGTACACTTTATTGGCAAAAGTATTTTGGTCATAAGTATGGTCATTTTTAAGCATTGCATTCCTCATTTAGTCCCAATTCGCTCTTCTAATTCCCTCCACTCTTCTGAAAGGCTGTTTTACTCGATTTTTCGAGTGTGCTTATAGATATTTGTGTTCATCAGCCACAAGGGTATTGCGAAAGGCAGGTACTGATGTAGGTGAGAAGACCTGGGGTGCACTCATCGTTCACATTCATCCCAAAGGTGTTCAGTAGGGATGAGATCAGAGCTTTATAACGGGCCACTCAAGAGCTTTCTCTCCAAAGCATGTAAACCAGATCTCAAAGGAGCTCACCTTGTGCACAGGGGCATTGCCATGCTGGAGAAGGTTTGGATTTCATCAAAGCTTATGGTACATTATTCACTTTATATATTCAACACAATCTCATACAAAATCCATAGGGCCTATGAACAGGTTTCAGTACAAATGTACTCCATTAGATGGCCCTTGAACCCTTTAGTATAACCAGCCTGAACTTTTTACTCAAGTCAATTTATACATATGCTGCGGTTTCAAACAATAAAAACATTATCACAATATTAAGCATGATAAAAAACTGCCAGGATATTAATCCTTTTGTGCCAAAAAACACTGTCCTTGGTTCATTCTGTTTTGAATCTCATATTAGATAATATCACAAAGTGAAGTGATGATGATGGCTGGAAAAACGTGATGACTCTGGAGCTAATGTAAGTCATTGGCAACGTTTTAGTGCACTCTTAACTCGATGATTTTGGTGGTTCATGTTTGAGAGTGTGTGTGGGTGGCGTGCTCTCTTTTGATGACGTAAAAAGTGCTTGCAGCTGCATTTAATGAGTAGCTTCAGGTGTGCTTTATTCTCAAGCCGTCTAATTATTAGCAGGATACTACAGAATCAGGAAGTTGCTTTATTACATAATAAGGACGAAGCGAGGCGTTGATTTAGAAGCTAATTCTGTGTGTGCTGATTTGTGTCGCATGGGACGGCACAGAAAACTGGGTGGGTCTTATTTGAGAAGACTTCAAGTGATACTTAATTATTTGTCATGTGCAAATATTACACTTCTAGTGTATGGCCGCTAAAACGCAGTGAGTGTGTGCGTCAAAAGAAGTGGTAGCTTAGTGGTTAAGGCATTGGGTTTGGATCCACAAGGTCTTGAGTTTAAATCCCAGGAACACCCGCTGCCACTCTTGGGCCCCTGAGCAAGGCCCTTAACCCCATTGCTGTTCAGATGTATGATTAAGATAAATGTAAGTCGCTCTAGATAAGGACGTCTGATGAAATGCAGTAAATGAGAACGGATTTCTCCACATTTAATACCTGCATGTGCTAAATAAATCTATTTAACGCCGCCTTGTATTTCACACTTTTTTAGATTAAAAAAAGCCACAAAATGCATATCTATTAGGGCAAAAACTGAACAACACTGCATAATAGTTCTAATAAGGCTTAAAGATTCCACCTTAATACTTTATGGAGCTTGCAGTTACTAACATGTGTGAGAACCCAGAACACAGTTTATTATTGGCTCAACTATTGATTCGTCTTTAGGATGGCAATTAATTTCCGGTGAGTCTTTAGTATTCAATTAGCTTTCTCAGGCTGTTTCATGCATAATGATTTGTCACATGTGTAAATCATGTTTATCATCGGCTTGTTCTTATTGAACACTGCTGAAATGATGAAGTCTGGGTGTGTCACAAAAGGCTGTACTTCAAGTCGTTAATATGCCAGGCAGTGATGTAAAACATTTGTTACTGTGCTTAAGACATTTTTTAGCTACTTTCTAGTTTTACTGACTAGAGCAACTTTTACACTCTCCTCAACTACATTTAACTACAATATATGTACTTTTTACTCCACTATATTTTAATTGGCGATGACCGTTACCACGCTTTATCTGCTGTGGCGTATTTATTCTCCACAACAGGCGACATCGCTATCTGCAGGGTATTGAACGCCATTGTGCTAGATGCGATTTGTCTTTTTTGCACCAAACGAAACTCCTCCACATGAAGGCGAATGAGCGTCTTGCCGAATGCCAGCCGTTTTTACATGATACTGTAATTTTATTACCTTTTTAAAAAAGATTTCTTACCTACTTTGTTTGACTTGTTTGATCTTTGTTTCATTCTGGCATGTTAATTGTGTTGTGTTGATTTTGGTTAAAACATCGTCGAGGTGTACAATTTGATTTGTAGTTTAGGGAATAAAAAATCTCAAACAAACTATTGCTAACGTTTTTGCTCTCGGTGACGAGAACCAGTGCGACTTTGAGCTTATGTTGAATACTTAAATAATGTTCTATAAATAATGTTATTCATATTGTTGGCTTTTAACTTGGAGTAATGGAGTAAGTTTTGGTATCAATATTTTTACTCAAGTATAACCAGGTACTTTTTTTACACCTCTGTTCGTAGCTATACTATTAATACTGCTTGAAAATGGAGCTCGAGCAACTTCTGTTTTTCATGAACAGGCCTGTTTGTATCTCAAATGCTTCCTGCTAACTCATCCATAGTGAAGTTGACTGTTATTGTGTAAACAGACTTGAATGTGCAAAGACAAACATCTAATGTTGACCAATAACTTTCGTGAAAGGTTTTCGTTGGGTCTTAAAAAGTTGTTAAAAAATTATTTTTATTTGGCCTTAAAAAGTCTTAGATTTCCTGTTTTATGTCTTAAATCATTTTAAACAGGTCTTAATTTTCATGTCCATCTAACAATACCTCTAATCCTCAATGAAATGCAGCATTCCGCAACACATTTTTTCGCTTGTTAGTTTCTGTGGCGTTGTAGTTCTTTCTTTTGTAAATTCTTCTGTATTACGACTACAAATGTGACCAACATGCAAAAGCAAATGAGATCTCTGGCATTGCCACAATTCTCTTGATTGTACTCAGAGGTGGCAAAAGTACACACATCCTTTACTTAAGTAGAAGTACAGATACTCATGTTTTAAAATACTCAGGTAAAAGTTGAAGTGCTGATTAAACTTTTTTACTTAAGTGAAAGAAAAGAAGTCTTGGCTCTGACATGTACTTAAGTAAAAAGTAGTTATAACTTCTACCTGTTTTAGCTGTTAACTGGACCTCACATCATAGATGGATGGATGGATGTGATAGCCTAGTGGGTTAATGTCAGTATCACCACAAGGATGAGTTTGAGAGTTTGATTCCTGGTCGAGCTGGTTGCTGTGTTGATAAATAAAACTTCTGGACCTTGTCCCCTCTGAAAACATTTCAATTCTGTCCTTTCTGTGTTGGATTAATTTCTTGATTTCCTGGTCTTTAATGAAAAATAACTCCACCCAAAAAAAGGCACTTCTGTGGTAGCTCAGTGGGTTAAGGCTTGTGCCTGAACATGGTCCTTAATATAGTCCACGCTGGTGATAAGCTTTCAAAGCCAGTCCTACATGCCTTCTTTCTCACTGCGCTGGCATGAAACAAAGTATGAACCTTCCAAAAGTACACATGCTTTTCAGCAGTGGTCACGTAGTGGTTTAAGGCTTGTGCCTCATCTAAACATGCTTCCCAGTCTGATCTCTTCCATGGTTCATCGGATTAAGGCTGGTGCCTCGCTGATGGTAAGGATCAGCGTTTGAATCCTGCTAGTTGCGATGTAGGTTATGTTCCTGCTTCCTAAATCTTTCGTTAGCTTTATGTTCTTGTGTTGATGGTTTAAAGGTAGATAGACCTGCTCTAAACAACCTTCCCTTGTCTTCCCTGATGGTTCAGTGGGTTAAATCAGGTTTCTTGCTTTTGGTGGGGTTCAGGGTTCGGGGTTCGAATCCTGCTTTCTGCCTGCCAGCCACGATCAGGATTCACTTCCTAGATCTTTCTTTAGCAATATATTTTTTGTTTTTAATAGTTTAAAAAGAAAGATAGACCTGCTCTAAATAAGCTTCCTAGCTTGTCCTCACCAATGGTTCAATGGGTTAAGGTTGGTATCTCGCCAGTGGTGGGGATCATGGTTCGAATCCTGCTTTCTTCCTGTTATTTACAATGTGGGTTCAACTTGTGCTACTTACATCTGCATTTGCTTCCTACATCGTTCTTTACCGTTAAATTCTTGTGTTGATGGTTTGAAAAGAAAGATAGACCTGCTCTAAACAAGCTTCCCAACTTGTCCTTCCTGATGGTTCAGTGGCTTAATGCTGGTGCCTTGCTAATGGTGTGAATCAGGGTTCGAATCCTGCTTTATCCCTGCTAGTCACGTCATGGGTTTGCTTCCTATGTCTGTCTTTAGCATTATATTCTTGTGTTGATGGTTTGAAAGAAAAGATAGACCTGCTCTAAACAATCATCACACCCAGTCCTTCCCAATGGTTCAGTGGACTGGTATTTTGCTGTTGGTGGGGTGCAGGGTTCGAATCCTGCTTTCTGAAGCCTGAAACAAACGATAAACCCCCCAAAAAAAAGGTGTGTTGTGGGACTTGATGGCTTTGTGATAAGATCCTTGCCTCTGAGCTCAGAGGTTGCTGGTTCGAATCTGGCTTGTCCCACACTGGGTAAGCTGTGTGAAAAGTATTGTCTGGTGAGTAATAAGGTAGTTGACTGTAAACAAAGGCTGTGAAGACCTGCTGCTTCACAGCCTCAGAAAAAGTGAGGGTGATAGGTTTTTGGCAGAATTTTTCCCTATATATGCAAAACTAAGTCGATACTTTTTTGAACATTTTTGCTTCATAACCCCCTGTTTTCAGCTACCGGGGGGGCAAATGCCCGGATATTGCCCCGCTGCTTCAGGATACGCCCTCCGAAACCATCCACGCAGCCATTTCTGACACCTTCCTTACTACGGCCACCGGAACCTTCCACACTCTTAACTTTGAGCCCTGGCCGGGGTTTGAACCAGCAACCTCTCAACCCAGAGGTAAAGCTCTTCCAATTGAGCCACAGGATCTCCTGCTAGAACCTGATTTGTAGGACCTCTTTTTATTTTATTTTTTTTAACTTTTTGAACAATTTAAAGGAAAGCTAAGGGGTAGGAATAGAACCAGGTGAGTCAGATAGCAGAGGCTGCATTACTAACTACTACACTACCACTACCCAGAGGTAAAGCTCTTCCAATTGAGCCACAAGATCTCCTGCAAGAACCTAATTTTTTTAGGACCTTTTTTTTTTTTTTTAATTTTTAAACAATTTAATGGAAAGCTAAGGGGTAGGAATAGAACCAGGTGAGTCAGATAGCAGAGGCTGCATCACTAACCACTACACTATCACAGGGGTGGCAAACAAGGGTTTGCTTATTGGACTCTTGGCTTTTCTATAGTTAGGAGACCAGTGTTTTCTCTTAGATCATGATGGTAGAGGGTCAAAACTTCTCCTTCCTGTACATTCTCTCAGTAACTCGAAGTCTATGAGAAGTGACTCAGGTACAAGAACCACATCTCCAACACCTGCACCACTGATATACCATGATTTACCAGCAACCAATTTTAATGATCTTTCATTGGTCTGTTTTTAAAAACTTCTTATAATGTTCAATATGAAACTAGAGGTAAGAATCGAAGCAGGGAAGTCTTTCATCATAGATCACTAATGGCATTACTTCAAAACTCAAAACTTTGTTCGACATTTAAATAAGCAGGAAAGACAGAGACAAAAACAAAGAGACACAGCCACAGACACAGCTTTAGAAAGAGTGAGAAACAAATAGAGAGACAGCAAGAGAGAGACATATACAGTGAGACAGAGACATTTACTGAAAGAGACAGAGACAATTAGATAGAGAAAATAGAGAGACAAAGATAGCAAGATAGAGCCACTTCCTGTTGAAAGTGTTTATCCCGAGCGACTCTTAATGATTTCATTTACTAAAGGAGCAGTAGTGAGTTAAGGGCTTGCTCAGGTGCCCAAAACTGGCAGCTTGGAGGTGTTAAACATGTATCATATGTACAGCATGTGATATATATGTAAGCATATGTACAGTGATTATATTACAGTGACTGCCTGCTGATTCTTAGCTCCGTAAACTAGTCTACGTCTGTGGTGAGAGAGAGTCAGGACTTTATACACCAGTGGATTGAAAAAGACACGCAGTAACAGGAAATCGTTTGTTTGGCTGAAATAGGCGCACAGTGAAAATAAAAAAAAAATTTGCCAAATCAATGGATTAAAACTAAAGTAACGAGCCGGTTTTGAAAATGTAAGAAGTAAAAAGTACAGATATTTGTATAAAAATGTAATGAGTAAAAGTAAAAAGTTGAAAAATAAATAGTGGAGTAAAGTACTGGTACCAGAAAAATCTATTTAAGTACAGTAACGAAGTATTTGTACTCCGTTACTTCCCACCTCTGTAGATAGATAGATAGATAGATAGATAGATAGATAGATAGATAGATAGATAGATAGATAGATAGATAGATAGAGTGAGGAAAATAAGTATTTGAACACCCTGCTATTTTGCAAGTTCGCCCACTTAGAAATCATGGAGGGGTCTGAAATTGTCATCGTAGGTGCATGTCCACTGTGAGAGACATAATCTAAAAAAAAAAAATCCAGAAATCACAATGTATGATTTTTTAACTATTTATTTGTATGATACAGCTGCAAATAAGTATTTGAACATCTGAGAAAGTCAATGTTAATATTTGGTACAGTAGCTTTTGTTTGCAATTACAGAGGTCAAACGTTTCTCGTAGTTTTTCCACCAGGTTTGCACACACTGCAGGAGGGATTTTGGCCCACTCCTCCACACAGATCTTCTCTAGATCAGTCAGGTTTCTGGCCTGTCGCTGAGAAACACGGAGTTTGAGCTCCCTCCAAAGATTCTCTATTGGGTTTAGGTCTGGAGACTGGCTAGGCCACACCAGAACCTTGATATGCTTCTTACAGAGCCACTCCTTGGTTATCCTGGCTGTGTGCTTCGGGTCATTGTCATGTTGGAAGACCCAGCCTCGACCCACCTTCAATGCTCTAACTGAGGGAAGGAGGTTGTTCCCTAAAATCTCGCAATACATGGCCCCGGTCATCCTCTCCTTAATACAGTGCAGTCGCCCTGTCCCATGTGCAGAAAAACACCCCCAAAGCATGATGCTACCACCCCATGCACATCACAGTAGGGATGGTGTTCTTGGGATGGTACTCATCATTCTTCTTCCTCCAAACACGTTTAGTGGAATTATGACCCAAAAGTTCTATTTTGGTCTCATCTGACCACATGACTTTCTCCCATGACTCCTCTGGATCATCCAAATGGTCATTGGCAAACTTAAGACGTGCCTGGACATGTGCTGGTTTAAGCAGGGGAACCTTCCGTGCCATGCATGATTTCAAAACATGACGTCTTAGTGTATTACCAACAGTAACCTTGAAACGGTGGTCCCAGCTCTTTTCAGGTCATTGACCAGCTCCTCCCGTGTAGTTCTGGGCTGATTTCTCACCTTCCTTAGGATCATTGAGACCCCACGAGGTGAGATCTTGCATGGAGCCCCAGTCCGAGGGAGATTGACAGTCATGTTTAGCTTCTTCCATTTTCTAATGATTGCTCCAACAGTGGACCTTTTTTCACCAAGCTGCTTGGCAATTTCCCTGTAGCCCTTTCCAGCCTTGTGGAGGTGTACAATTTTGTCTCTAATGTCTTTGGACAGCTCTTTGGTCTTGGCCATGTTAGTAGTTGGATTCTTACTGATTGTATGGGGTGGACAGGTGTCTTTATGCAGCTAACGACCTCAAACAGGTGCATCTAATTTAGGATAATAAATGTAGTGGAGGTGGACATTTTAAAGGCAGACTAAAAGGTCTTTGAGGGTCAGAATTCTAGCTGATAGACAGGTGTTCAAATACTTATTTGCAGCTGTATCATACAAATAAATAGTTTAAAAATCATACATTGTGATTTCTGGATTTTTTTTTTAGATTATGTCTCTCACAGTGGCCATGCACCTACGATGACAATTTCAGACCCCTCCATGATTTCTAAGTGGGAGAACTTGCAAAATAGCAGGGTGTTCAAATACTTATTTTCCTCACTGTAGATAGACAGATAGACAAACAGACAGACAGACATGATAGCCTAGTGGGTTAATGTCAGGGTCCCCACAAGGGTGAGTTTGAGAGTTTGATTCCTGGTTGAGCTGGTTGCTGTGTTGGTAAATAAAACCTCTGGACCTTGTCCCCTCTGAAAACATTTCAATTCTGTCCTTTCTGTGTTGGATTAATTTCTTGATTTCCTGGTCTTTAATGAAAGATAACTCCACCAAAAAAAAAGGCCCTTCTGTGGTAGCTCAGTGGGTTAAGGCTTGTGCCTGAACATGGTCCTTAATATAGTCCACGCTGGTGATAAGGTTTCAAATCCAGTCCTACATGCCTTCTTTCTTACTGCGCTGGCATGAAACAGTGAAAGAATAAACCCTCCAAAAAGCACACATGCTTTTCAGCAGTGGTCGCGCAGTGGTTTAAGGCTTGTGCCTCATCTAAACATGCCCTCCAGTCTGATCTCTTCCATGGTTCAGTGGGTTAAGGCTGGTGCCTTGCTGATGGTGAGGAGCAGGGTTTGAATCCTGCTTTCTGCCTGCTAGTTGCTGTGTAGGTTATGTTCCTGCTTCCTAAATCTTTCTTTAGCTTAATATTCTTGTGTTGATGGTTTAAATGTAGATAGACCTGCTCTAAACAACCTTCCTGGCTTGTCTTTCCTGATGGTTCAGTGGGTTAAATCAGGTTTCTTGCTTTTGGTGGGGTTCAGGGTTCAGGGTTCGAATCCTGCTTTCTGTCTGCCAGTCAAGATGTAGGTTATGTTCCTGCTTCCTAAATCTTTCTTTAGCTTAATATTCTTGTGTTGATGGTTTAAATGTAGATAGACCTGCTCTAAACAACCTTCCTGGCTTGTCTTTCCTGATGGTTCAGTGGGTTAAATCAGGTTTCTTGCTTTTGGTGGGGTTCAGGGTTCGGGGTTCGAATCCTGCTTTCTGTCTGCCAGTCAAGATGTAGGTTATGTTCCTGCTTCCTAAATCTTTCTTTAGCTTAATATTCTTGTGTTGATGGTTTAAATGTAGATAGACCTGCTCTAAACAACCTTCCTGGCTTGTCTTTCCTGATGGTTCAGTGGGTTAAATCAGGTTTTTTGCTTTTGGTGGGATTCAGGGTTCGGGGTTCGAATCCTGCTTTCTGTCTGCCAGTCACGATCAGGATTCACTTCCTACATCTTTCTTTAGCGATATATTTTTGGTTTTAATAGGTTGAAAAGAAAGATAGACCTGCTCTAAATAAGCTTCCTAGCTTGTCCTCACCAATGGTTCAATGGGTTAAGGTTGGTATCTCGCTAGTGGTGGGGATCATGGTTCGAATCCTGCTTTCTTCCTGTTATTTACAATGTGGGTTCAACTTGTCCTACTTACATCTGTATTTGCTTCTCTTACCGTTAAATAAAGAAAGATAGACCTGCTCTAAACAAGCTTCCCAGCTTGTCCTTCCTGATGGTTCAGTGGGTTAATGCTGGTGCCTTGCCAATGGTGTGAATCAGAGTTTGAATCCTGCTTTGTCCCTGCTAGTCATGTCATGTGTTTGCTTCCTATGTCTGTCTTTAGCATTATATTCTTGTGTTGATGGTTTGAAAGAAAAGATAGACCTGCTCTAAACAATCGTTGCAGCCAGTCCTTCCAGATGGTTCAGTGGGTTAAGACTGGTGTTTTGCTGTTGGTGGGGTTCAGGGTTCGAATCCTGCTTTCTGTGTTTCTTTCTGGTCTGAATTTCTTGCTTTGAAGCACGAAACGAAGGATAAACCCCCCAAAAAAAGGAGGTGTGTTGTGGGACTTGATGGCTTTGTGGTAAAAGCCTTGCCTCTGAGTGCAGAGGTTGCTGGTTCAAATCTGGCTTGTCCCCACACTGGGTAAGTTGTGTGGAAATTAGTGTGTGGTGAGCAATGGAGTGGTTGACTGTGAATGAAGGCTGTGAAGACCTGCTGGGTTACAGCTTCAGAAAAATTGACTGTGGTACTTTTGTGGGCAAGTAATTAGTTTATTTAACAAAAAATTTGCCTGGAGCCTATGTTCATACTTTTTTCGATGTTTTTGCTTCATAACCCCCTGTTTTCAGCTTCTCAGACGCCAGGGGGGCAGACGCCTGAATATTGCCCCCCTGGTTCAGGATACGCCCTCTGAAACCGTCCACATCTGACCTTCCACGCAGCCATTTCTGACACCTTCCTCAATCTGGTCACTGGAACCTTCCACACTCTTAACTTTGAACCCTGGCCGGGGTTTGAACCGGCAACCTCTCAACCCAGAGGTAAAGCTCTTCCAATTGAGCCACAGGATCTCCTGCAAGAACCTGATTTTTAGGACCTTTTTTTTTTTTTTTAAACTTTTTAAACAATTTAAAGGAAAGCTACAGGGTAGGAATTGAACTGGGTGAGTCAGATAGTAGAGGCCACATTACTAACCACTACACTACCACTACCCAGAGGTAAAGCTCTTCCAATTGAGCCACAAGATCTCCTGCAAGAACCTGATTTTTAGGACCTTTTTTGTTTTTTTTTTAAAAACTTTTTGGACAATTTAATGGAAAGCTAAGGGGTAGGAATCAAACCAGGTGAATCAGATAGCAGAGGCAGCATTACTAACCACTACACTACCACAGGGTGGCAAAAAAGGCTTTGCTTATTGGACTCTTGGCTTTTCTATAGTTAGGAGACCAGTGTTTTCTCTTAGATCATGATGGTAGAGGGTCAAAACTTCTCCTTCCTGTACATTCTCTCAGTAACTCGTTCCTGTTGGAAGTGTTTATCCCGAGCGACTCTTAATGATCTAATTTACTAAATGAGCAGTAGTGAGTTAAGGGCTTGCTCAGGTGCCCAAAACTGGCAGCTTGGAGGTGTTAAACATGTATTATATGTACAGCATGTGATATATATGTAAGCATATGTACAGTGATTAAATATAAAGGCTATATCAGTGCAGAGACGTGTGGACATCATTTAGAGCCTTTGCTATGTTTCCACACGGACAGTTAATGAGGTGATACCGGAGAAACTGCACCTCTTCAAGTCAAGTCAGGAAGCTTATATATATGAAATTATAGACATTTTACAGATTTAAATGATGTACTTTTTTTATCTGTACAATCAATAAAGACAGTAATTTGAGTTTGTGTGGATATTATGAGGGAAAAACCCATAAAAACACCACCCAGAGGGTAAATTGTGAGAATCATGGCGGATTTTTGTGTTTGATTTGTGACTCAGAAATAAAACAAAAGTTTACTGATTAAAAATATTTTTATCTGGAGTTAATTTATTTATTTTATATCTAAGTAAAGAAAGGAAAAAATTTTGTGGCATTTAAAATAATTTGAATTTTGACAGCCAAATATATATATATATATATATATATATATATATATATATATATATATATATATATATATATATATATAAATACAAAACTAATTAAAAATGTTGTTACCTAATGAATGTGTCCAGGCTGAAGATCCACATATAGAACACAAGCAGAGAAAAGATGATGATGATCAGGAATGTGTCTGTTCTCAGTCATGTTTAAATCACTGACTCCCTCTGTCTCATCCACATTAACCCCAAACTTCTTACTGCCTTCTGTGGTGAGTGAGAGTCCGTACTTTATACACCAGTGGATTGAACGCGCAGTAACTGGAAATCGGTTGTTCGGCTGAAATCGGCACACAGTGAAAATAAAAAAATTATATTTCACCAAATCAATGGATTAAAACTAAAGTAACGAGCCGGTTTTGAAAATGTAAGAAGTAAAAAGTACAGATATTTGTGTAAAAATGTAATGAGTAAAAGTAAAAAGTTGTCTGAAAAATAAAAAGTGGAGTAAAGTACTGATACCGAAAAAATCTACTTAAGTACAGTAACGAAGTATTTGTACTCCGTTACTTCCCTCCTCTGATTGTACCACAGATGAAAAACAGATTTTGTTTTTCAGCTATGGGGGAACTGCAAGTTTATCGATACTTGTCTTGAAAAAAATGTATTTAGGCCATTGTTAAGGCCAGTCGCTAACAACATATTTGTGTGTGTGTGTTTTTGATGTTGTGATATAGGTCTTACATTTCATTCCTAATGGTCTTACAAAGGTCTTAGAAAGTCTTACATTTGACTGCAGAAATCTGAGTAACTGTTTGTCTGCATTGTCACGTAATTAGCGAACCAGCTTGCCATACAATATAGTGTTATATCATCTACCAGTTCTTCACCACATCCAGCAGCTAATGACCAAAAGGCCAGGCAGCACAATGGAACTTGGTTCACCTCTGAACCGCAAGCACAAGTATGACTCATCCAGGAGAAGTTTTGTCTCGCCTCTAAATGTTCGCGTATAAATCTCTCTGAAATCATATCCACTCACTCGTGACGCCGCTGTTGAGCTTGACCTCGTGAACCAGTCCATAAGAGTGTGTTGACTTTCTCGTGACACGTCGGCTCATTATTTGTGCGATGCAGTCAATTTGTGCTGACTAACAATACATCCTGTAGCTCCCACTATCCCGGGAACAAATGGAAGACGGCAGATCTAATTTTCTGCTTGTCTGAGTATGAATATGACTAATGTACCCCTGCTACCCACCCACTGTGGTGAGACCGGGGCCTGAAATTACTGCGAGACGTACCGACCACATAAAGGAGGTTTTAACGAGCTTTCAAATTCTCATTATCGCAAAACGCTTTTTATTACAAGCGAGCAGATTAAGTAAAGGGAAAGCCCAACTGATTGAAGCTAAGTACTCGTGCCCTGTTGGCTGAAACCAGCTAAGAGGCTTTTGTTCAATCGGAGTATATTAAGGCAAGTTCCACGCTACATTAAGGTTTATTGTTATTCTGTTTTTGTATATGATCCCTGTTTGTTCATTTATTTATTATCATTTCCACAGCGTTAACCACACAGCCACTCTTTATGTACGGGTTCATCAAAGGGTTCTCTAGATAATAGTTTTACTTTTCTACATTTCTAGAAAGGATACGGCAGGCTTTCCCCAGAGGAACGAAGTGTATTAATTATGAATTATAAGGATGGATTTGGACTATAATTAATATCAACAGTCTGCTACAATGGCTTAGGACTATAGTACCTGTAATGAATGGATATTCTGGGGCAGCCAGATGAAGTTTCCTTTAGAGTCTGGTTTCTTTTAAGGTTCTCCTAGTTGTAAGTTCCTCAATCATACATAATATAAGCTCTAACATACCCCATATATTATGTTTCCATATATAATGTTTTTGTTTTGGGACTGTTTGTGTATAATCATAATCTTTTTTACATTAAGACTACTTTTCTTAATGTATATTGATTTTAGTTAAAAAGTCAATTTTGTATTCTATTTTTTCAAATATTGTGTTAACTTTTTTTGTGACTGAAGCACAAGAATTGTGCACATATACCGCAATGTACCTGGGCAAATGACAAAAAACGTGAAACTAATTTATTGAAATGATATTATCGAAACACTACTTGTTAGTTCTCTGTAACCTGACAGTTGAAGGGAAAAAAAAATGACTCAGCAGGTTGTGGTTGTTTTTATCTTTGTTGTCAGTGCAGTGAAACTGCTCCTAACGGAAACTTTGGTTCAGGTCTTAATCAGCATTTACTTTTAATCACGTATTTATGTTTAAAGCATGAAAGCAAAGAAGTCATACAATCTTTTCTTTCATTGAGTCAAGAGTGTTTAAGTCAAACCAGGATAGTTTGGATGGATGCTAGCGTGGCGGTACTACATGTAGCATGTGGTTAGTGTGTCCTATTACTGATAGGCGGTGCACATGTTACAGGCCGGTTTAGACAACAGTGTTAGTGCATGCATAGAGCAGCATGTGGTGATGAAGCTTCTTGTGAACGAAAGCGTAAAACCTGCAGATATCTACAGAAGACTTCAAGCAAAGCACGTTGATGAGACGCTGAGCCACAGTAAGGTATAGGAACGATGTAAACAATTTAAAGATGCCCATGGGTCGGTCACTAACGATCCCGGTCGTGGTGGTTTCTTGATGACGACGTGAAGCAGGCTGTCTTAGGATGGTTCAGGCTCGCGGACAAATGTTTCCAAGCTGAACCTCTACAGGCGTTAGCTCAACGCTGGTGTATAACGTGTATAAAAGGTAGCAGGGGAGTATGTCGGAAAATAAATGCAGTTTCCACTACTTGTAATTTCCTTTTCTATATACATGTGTGTGTGTGTGTGTGTGTGTGTGTGTGTGTGTGATAAAGGTAGCATCTTGCTTTCAGAGGCACATCTGAACCATGCAGCCCTGTATTTGCTTTTATAGCATTTAGCAGACGCTCTTATCTACAAAGTACAAAAGTGCTTTGAAGTCTCTATCAAAGAATACATCAACACTGGTTCACTAGGTTGCAGACTTTGGATACCACCAGCCTACAACTCTGTTGGAAGGAATTATAGCACACTTTTCTTTCTAATACATAAATGCATAAAACAATGAGGGAAAATAAGCACTAGTTTAGGTGGTTCAGGAAGAGGCAGGTCTTCTTCTGTCTCCTTTGAAGACTCAGTGACTCGGCTGTTTGGACATCTAGAGGAAGTTCGTTCCACCATCGGTGGCAGCTCAGAAAAGAGTTTTGATGTATACCCACCTCTTACCCTGAGAGGAAATGGGATCAGTGGAGCAGTCCTGGAGGATCTGAGGGAGCATGGTGCAGTACGAGGAGTGATAACATTCCACCGCTTAAATGCCAACGTTCTCGCTGTCTTCTTTTTTTTTTTAACGAACAGCAATACGCATTGCATACGCATATCACGCCTCGTTGTTTACTAACCTCCTGTTGTTTGACAGACAGTTAAGATCCTCCTACTGATCAGAAATATGAATGCTTGGGGCTTCCTGAAGTTCATTTCAGATGCTTTTTTGGAAGCGGCTCTGATGAAGCGTAAAACAATTCGGAATCATTCCGAACCCTCAAGACTTCCAGGGCTACACTTTTGAAATCGCATTAGTTTGGCCACAAACTTTCCTTTTCTTGTTTACATAATATCATCTTTACTTCATTAGTCAGAGTTATTGCTGAAATCCTTGAAGGTCCTAATGCTAATTTCATGCTCATGTTTCTTTGTATACGCCCACATGCCGTCTCGCCAAATGATAGGCCTCATGTTTTCATCTGAGCAGAAGCCAAATTAGAGAGACAGCCAATTTGTTCTATCGAATGGCACACTGGTGCAGCGAGAGTATGTGAGGCTACTGCATCGATTGAGATTCCGGGCTCGTCGTGTTTTTCCCAGACTTGTTTCGTTGTGATTTTTTTTTTCCAGCAATGCTTATTAGGATATGAAACCGCCAGCGAAAAAGGGATGGGAAAAAGAGGATGTCATAGCAGTACATTCAGCTTATATAGTATCACTCATGGCATTTTTCATTTAGCAGAGAAGCGTCTTGGGTGTCTGAGCAATCAGAACTTTCAGTGCAATTCAAATAGATTTTGAAAGAAGTTAGAAGTATATTTGGTCGACAGAAAATATCTGGATTGAAGAAAACTCTAAAAAGGGTATAGAATGTAGACAAGGACTTCTTATGACTTTCACTATTAAAGCAGATTAGAATTACACATTAACCATCAGTGACAGCCCATGCATTTCACACCACGCCTTTAGTGGTGTCCTACCTGAATCAATCCATCTATTAATACCTTCATTATCAACAATGGCTATCGAAAACATCTATATTATTGTGAAACGCAGTAAAACAGAGGAATCTCATGCAGCGAATATAAAAGTCATTAATTTAGCAGGAAACGCGATGAACACAATTCAACAAGTCTCCTTTCACTGTAGCCACAGCTTCAACCACCCACATACATCACATATATCACACAGCTGAATCTGAAAGCCTCAAAGCAGATTTTGACCTTGGAAACGTGTAATGTGATGGCTGAAATATGATTGGATAGAAACTATAACCTACAGGAAGCAGAGCAAGCAAGAAAAATGCTATGCAATTAAAAGAACAGAATATTTGGGAATAATTGAATGCATACAATATATGGACAAAATTAGGACACCTGACCTTTCCTGTCATATGTGGTTCTTCTCCAAACTGTTAGCACACAGCTGGAGGCACACAATTGTTATGGATGCTGTATAATTAAATTTCACATTTACTTGCACTTGGAAAGCAAAACCTGTTCCAGCATGGCAATGCCCCTGTGCACAAGCTTCATGAAGATCTGCTTTACATGGTTGAGAGAGGAAAATCTTAAGTGGCCTGCTATCGAGCTCTGATTTCAACCCTACTGAACATCTTTGGGATAAATGTGAACACTCACCGCACCCTAGGCCTCCTTACCTACATCAGTAACTGACTTTACCAAAACCCTTGTGTCTGAATGAACACAAATGTCCACAAGCACCCTCCAAAAAAAACTTCTTCCCAGAAGATTGGATGGAGTTATAAGACCAAATTGGCACTAAATGTGGAATTCGATGCTCAAAAAGAACATCCTGTACGGTACATATGACCAGGTGTCCGCAAACTTTTGGCAGAATAATGTATTCATGGGAAAAAAATACATTACAACGTAAATCAGTGAGTCAGATAGTGTGTAGAAACTATGACTTTAAAGGACCTAAAGCTAGTTACAGATCTGAATATGAATTTATTTCACAATGATTAACAATTCGCTAAATACAACATAGAAGAGGGTCTGGAATTAAACGAGCTAGCAAGGCTAAGCCCATCGTGTCCTACATAGTATTATCTAATTGCTAAGCAGGTTACTTACCTTTTTGTGAAATTATACCTGAAATCAAGACTTATGCTTGCAGGATCTTTAATAAAAGTAGCATATTTGTACTTTTAATTGAGTTACACGGTTTATACACACTTTGGTTTACACAAATATCCTACCTGCACACACTTAACCCAGTTTTGAATCATCATCTTTCGGCTTCTCCCATTAGGGGTCGCCACAGCGGGTCATCCGTCTCCATTTCCCCCCCTGTCCTCTACATCTGCCTCTTTCAAACCAAACTTAACCCAATTCATGAATACACCCTAAAATCTGGTATTATTGTGCTCTAGGTGCAGCAACTGAGGAGAACACAACCAGAGATATTACCAAGTCTGAAGGTAAAAACAAAGTGTGTGTGTACTCTATAATATATAAACCTGAGGCTGCCTGAATGAACGTTACGAGCGCAAAAACGTTTATTACCCTTTTTTGTTTTGTTAAATCTTAACACTCGGAGTTTTTTTAAGGGTGCCGAAGGATCTTTTTGTAATCTGGACTGTTTTCTTAAAGTGGAATAATAATCCAAAATAATATATGAGCCTGAAAATGTACATTAATTTTGTTTATTCTTGAGAGAGTGTACAGCAAGTTGTTGAAAGTAAGAGGTTGGGCGATGTTCTATTGTTATAGGTGTGTGTCAGAATAAAAGTGAAGGCTAGAGTTCGGTGTTGTTTTTTCCGCTCCAGGCACAGCCACTGGCATCTTCGTGTGTGTTATTCTAAGTGCAAAATCTTGATTGACAGCATAAGTGGCCACCTAGTTATTTTCTAACTTTTAACTTCAGGGCGAATAGTGCAGTAGTAACTTTCTTCTTGTTTTTTTTTCCCTCTATCTCTCTATATTTCTTTAGGTGAAGTGAAACATCAGGATAAAAGCCCTGCAGAAACAAACCAAGCAACTCAAACAGACATCAGTCAATCCAAAGGTAAAATCTCTCAGATTGCAGACTATGTAGCTTCATTGTGAATCAGGGCTTTGCAGCTGCATAGGTTCATTTCCTGGATACTTCATTTACCTTCCTGGAACGATACAAGTCTAGATTTGTGCCTCCGAGACAGCCACAAAGATGGGCTTCTCAAATAAAATCATGAAGCGAAGACACAGAGAATAAATATAATTTAATTGAACAGTCATTGATGGTTATTCTCCAGTTTGGAAAACAGCAGTAAATCCAGCCTATTTTATTACTCTTATTATTATGATATTTAAAACTAGGAGAATTTGAGTGTGGGTGAAATGCTCAGTTTTATTCATTCTATTCGAAATTGTGATGTTTTGCATCATAAACTGATTATTTTTAACCAGTCACTTTAGTTATTCTTTTTTTTTTTTCTATAAATAAATCCAGTGTTGTGCGATGTGTCCATTTAAAATCTCTTCTGTCATCCATGGAGGGAAAAAACATTTTCAGGAAAGATTAATGATCAATATTACTGGTAAAATCATATAATATATAGTCATATGTATGTTTTTAAACATTGGATACATTTGCATTAGATATTTTATGCATTTACTGCCCAAAAACAAATTCCAGCTGAGCAAAGTGCAGTTACATCAATTATACATCAAACCGATAACGTGCATAAAATGAGATTCGAAGAAAGATCAGAATTGCTTTGAACTCCTTAAGCTTTTTACTCATAAAGTGATTAATTCTGTAGTTAAGTCTCAATACTGATTTGTGCAGTATCAATATTAAATCACTACTATGTGTGAGCTTAACTGGATTTGTGATAGAAGAGTATCTGCGAGAGTGAAAGGGAAAGTTTATAGGACTGTGGTGAGACCTGAGATGTTGTATGAGGGATGAGGGATGAGGGTTGTATGAGGGATGAGGGATCTCTGGGATAAGAGACGACCCACCACACCACCGTCAACAAACCAGAGTGAATGTGTGAATGTAAGGTGATGACAGCATACAAAAGCCCAGTTCATCAAACACTCGATGTCCCTGTTCCATTTACTCATAAAGTGATTAATTCTGTAGTTAGGTCTCAATACTGATTTGTGCAGTATCAATATTAAATCACTACTATGTGTGAGCTTAACTGATTTGTGATAGAAGAGTATCTGCGAGAGTGAAAGGGAAAGTTTATAGGACTGTGGTGAGACCTGAGATGTTGTATGGTTTAGAGACAGTGGCATTGAGTAAAAGACAGGAGGTGGAGCTGGAGGGAGCAGAGCTGAAGATGATGAGGTTTTCGTTGGGGGTGACGACGATGGACAGGATTAGAAACGGGTTTATTAGAGGGACAGCGCATGTAGGACCTTTTTGGGGACAAAGTGAGAGAAGCCAGATTGAGAGTTTGGACATGTGCAAAGGAGGGACATGGGGTAAGTTGGTTTGAAAGAGGCAGCGGTAGAGGACAGTAGTTTGGATACGGATGATCTGCTGTGGCGCCCCCTAATGGAAGCAGCAGAAAGAAGTAGAAGACTAATGTGTGAGCTTAACTAATAAAAGTTATATAGAATTAAATGAAAATTAATCAGAGTGCATACATAACATATTTAAACAGAAAATAATATGACCAGGTTAAAACTTTAGAGAAAAGTGTTCAAAACTTTGGAGCTGTTGCTTTCAGGTCCCGCGTTGATGTAATTACTGTGGTTTCCTTATGAGGGCCAGATAGAAGCGAATAATTATAATCTGGGCCTTGGACTGTGCTTAAATGTTTGCCTTCCAGAAAATATTACATTCAAACTGTGTGCCTTTCATTCGGAAGCTTTGCTCAAAGGATGGGAGCACCGGTGATTAGATTAGGACAGAGCTGAGCAAATCTAGTCCCTCAGGGCCAATTTAGCACATTGCCAATTCTACTGCGTCTGATTCAATTCAGTTTTTTTATGAAAGCCTGTAATTTTTTTCACAGGGGTAGAAAAGGGCTGGCCTTATAGGACTAGACCTTTTTTACATCCTCATTTAAATACGCTGAAGAAATCAAAGAATTATAGGAACACCATGAGAAGAAGCTGATATGATGATAGAACCTGAATAGGAAATCTGACAAGGTTGTTCTATAAACTTTACCAGTGGTGGACGAAGCACACAAAGCATGTAGTTGAGTACAATGTAGAGATACTGTAGGTATTTATGTGAAAAGACTCTTAACACACCAATCTATCAATAGAATGATACGAGTCAAACACTGAATTAATATCTAATACAAGGATCATGACTTCAAAAGAATTGCACAAATGAGGCCACGTGGTGTTCGATTCTGGAGTTTCTTCATTTATTCCTCTCAAAATGTTCTGCTTGCTGTTAAACCGACGCTGAACGGTATGTTCTTGCTATATAGATACCACCAACCAGCACTGGGGGTTCTATCTTGAATGACGCCCTGGGGGAACCACGCAATGAACCAACGCCACCCCTATTGATTAGTTTCAATCCGTGCTTGACCGGTTATGTTTTTATCCATTTATTAGTAAAAAGGGACGACTGATTTTTCTTCTACCATTCAATATTTATAGAAATGGCATTTCAATCTTTAGGTGCATTTATAGTTTGGATTATGGCTGGTGTAGAATTTTGATGAAACAAGCTACTTGTTGTTAACACTCAGGATATATCAGTTTCCTCACAGTCCTCTCGATTTTTATTGCCAAAAAATAGAGCCCTCAACCCTGAAGTTTTAAAACATGTCTTTACTGATGACTGTATAAGTGACACTTTAAAATAACTTACATAATCCGCACTCTTTTATTTAGTTACACAAAATGAACCACAATTCAGTCCTTTTTTTTTATAGGCAAGTGAACACACACTACTCTGAAGCTGGGCCCTAAAGCTTTAACATGATAACAGAAAACAAGAAAAGAAAAATTTGGGAATATCAACATTTAGATCTTTTTCTTAGCTGTTGTTGCTAGCTACTGAAAATATAGCACCACATCCAACATTTATCTTGTTATAGACATTTAAGTTGCATGTATTGTGAAGTCAAGTTGCCAATATACAGTAAATAATTTGAGTTCAATTGCTGGGAAAAAATCCAGCGTAGTCTACTTGATTTATTTCAAAGCTGACTGCCTGTTACTTTCTCAAAAATAATGGAAAAGACGAGCATTTTGGTAGCTGGGCTTTTATCTAATTTGTCACAAACATTTAAGGGCCTTGCTGAAGTGTCCAGCAGCGCATTTGGTGGTTGCGGTATTTCAACTCGCAACCTTCTGATCAGACTTTCATGTCTTAAAACCTTAAACGCATTTTTGTAGGTACAAAAATTTTTAGACATTTAATCAAAAACTAGACATACTTAATTTTCACACACTACCAAATAGGAACCAAATTCCTGAAAGGTCCTAAGAAATGCTCCCTTAACTTCCACCTAAAGTCCCTGTTAGAAAAACACACAAATTGTCAGCACTTCCAGCAGTGAGCGGGTGAAATTTTACCTTGATGTGTATATTCCTTTCATATCTAAAAGTTCAAATAAAGTGACCTGTATATCAAAAGCCAAACATATCCTGATGTTGAAACTTCTGAAGACCTGGTGAACAGTTTCTAAGATGTCTAAGATGTGTTAAGGCGATGTCCAAAGGCAGATTCAAGAAGTATATCATCTCTAAGAAATATTTTATATTACTACCCAAGTCTCTTCCATGTACCACCACACCAATCCCATTCACACCATGCTAGGCCCCTGAGCAAAGCTGTTAACCCCTATAGATGCTCCGTTGTGCCAAATGCCATCAATATATAATACAGTAGCTCACTGGATAAGACATTGGACTTTGGATCGGAATGTCACTAGTTCAATTCCCACCACCGGCCCTTGAGGAAGACCTTCAACCCTCACCTGTTCAGTTGTAAGTCGCTCTGGATAAAAGTGTGTCAAATCCTATAAATAATATTGATACCTTACAATAGCATTGATGCCTTTGATGCCTTTCCTTCACAGAAGAAGCTATAGCTAATAGGGGTCTAAGAATCAAACGATTGGGCTTGACACATCAATTTAACGTCAACTAGTAAAATAAATCCAAGCCATTAGAAATCTCAGCTTCTTAACACTTAATTGCCTTATTTTCATTATACATAGTAAATGATGTGCTTTTTAATGAATAACTATATAAATCCAGGATTAAGTGATGAAGTTGAATTGTTCCAATGTTGCTGTTCTTCTGTTGTATTCTTCTATTTATTGTGCTAATTCAATCATCCCTTCCAGTGCACTGCTCGTTTCCACTGACCCGTTTTCTGCTTTTCATTGCGTTCTGTTATTTCAGATGGATCCTCCAGTGATAAGGGTGAGCCGAGTAAGGAGTGAGAAGACAATCAGCCTCGTAGTTACACGCACCGGCAAACTGTGCGAAGGTGAACATAGACGAAAAAAAAAACGAAAAAAAAAAAAAACCCAGGGAGAGGATCTGTCCACCACCATCCTCCTTCTTCTTCCCTATCCTTTTTCTTCCTTTCCTTTCTTTTCCTTCTTCAGTTTGGGAATTTACTGCGACAAGAAATTTCGAGAGAGGCACACGTGAACATATCAGAATTTAAAAGGGTCATGGGGTGATGCTTTACCTATCGCATTGCTGCTTGATCATTTCCAGTCTCCAGATTCCTGGTGTTGGATCTGAACAGGTTAATAAATTATAAAAAAAAAAGAAATAAAGAAAAGTTAGTGCTCTGGGTTAGACTTGTTTTACATTTTTGCTTCTAAAAGACTATATTCTCATTGACTAATGCTTTGCACAAGGTCTGCTGTAACCCGGCGCCTTCACATCGATTTCGAGTCCGTTCGGATTTTTTCTAAAAGTGACGTGTCTGTACGAATGTCCGTGTCCGCATATGGCCATATGTATGAATATGCAAGCCGGTGTTGAACTGAAACACTTGGCACTAATGCAGAAGGTTCTTAGAGAAACAGGAAAATATCTGATGTATTTTAGTGCTTGGATTCCACATGCAATTCACATCAAAGAAATATATGAACTATAAATCAATTAAAAAAAAATAAATACAATGAATACATTTAGAAAGTACACAAAACGATATAGATTTTAAAAAGATATATTCTATATGTGGATAGTTTAGTTTGGATGTGGAAAGGAGGATTACAGGTTTTCCTGTTATATATATAAATATATAGATAAATACACACTTGCACAGTCCAACCAAGGTAGTTTAATCGAAAATAAACATACGGAGCATATTTTTGCGTTTCTTCTTTACTGTGTCATTAACGTTTTGGGATCATAGAGTAATGCAGCACTACACATCGTCTTTTAGAGAGGTCCACGTTTTCTGTTTTTTACTGCTTTGTGTTAAAAAAACAACACTAGAAAAACCTCTCTGACGTTCACGTTTCTTAAGAGTTCTTTCTTGCTCACTGATGCCTCACATCGATTTTTGTTAACATTTTCGCCGTTTTGACCCTAATGCATGCATTGTGGCTTTTTTCTTTCTTTCCATTTTCAATGATATTTTTTTTTATTTTGCAAATTTCTATTAAATATAAATCAAAATTAGCCTTATTTGGTAGAACAGATATTACATGATCACAAAAATGGTGGCAACATGTCAATCGGATGCTTGGAATAGCTATGAAATATATATATATTTTACGGATAGAAGCTGAGTGATTTAGTGATACTGAGTTTGCCGTTTTGTTTTTTTCTTCGGGTTTAAAGGTCAAAATTCAATCTATATTTCATTTGTTTTGTTGACTGGTTTGATCAGTTACTTAAAGTGGTGCCATAATTATATCAAAATGACTTAATGCCTTCATAAATCGATGTTTGCTTTGCTTTACACCTATGAAATAAAGCTTAAAAAGGTTCTTTCCATGACTGAGTAGTGTTTTTGTCTTGAATTTGGTG
Source organism: Silurus meridionalis (assembly GCF_014805685.1). NCBI lineage: Eukaryota > Metazoa > Chordata > Actinopteri > Siluriformes > Siluridae > Silurus > Silurus meridionalis. The sequence continues at coordinate 31,632,062 of NC_060885.1, read as the reverse complement.
CATGCAGTCTTTTCCTATTGCCTGCTACTTCCGTTAAAAAAAAAAAAGACAATTTAAAAATTAAAAAAAAAACCACTTCTACTAACATTCACTTTGCAGAATAAATTTTGTCCGGTTCATTTTTAATTGTGATGCATTTTCCTCAGCCGAAGCCATTTTCACTGAGGGGAGAAAAAAAAAAAGGTTTCTAATGAGCAAGCTGACAACACGAGGACAAACGACGACAGACGGCACAAAAAAACAAAACCTTGAGAGTCAGGAAACCTTGTTAGCAGCCAAGATGTCATGTAACCTTAGCGAATATTTGTGTGTGAATTCTTTTTTTTGTGACATTTCCAAGTCAAAGAATAAGTGCAAAACCAAGTTCAGGTCAGAGGTTGTATAAGCTGGTGTACTGAATGTAATATTAGGAAAAGCATTTCCATTTTTTAAATGAGAAATGGCAAAACGTCTCACTGGGGATAAACAAAATGTGAATCCAGGAGACTAATTGGACGTTCCAGTGATTTGCATCTTCGTATTCATGAACAGACATGCTACAGATGTGAGACTGTGTGCTGCACGAATTGTTTTCAGCTTGCTGGTCAAACGCATTTTTCAATGCAGCAAAACACACACCTACGGTAATCAACCCCGTCATTAACATTCTGGCCAAATGTTATTTAAACTCATGTTTTATTGAGTTTAGACTTAATTTTGTTTAAAAAAATTGAAGTGGAATACACTATACACACAAGTCCTGGAACTTTTGACTTTTCCAGCCATATGTGGTGGTTCTCCAAACTGTTGTTTTACAGCTAGGTCATCAGAAGTGTCCTACCTGAATCAATCCTCCTCTTCATACCATTTGTATAATGACACAGCTATAGAAACCGTCAATATTATACAGAAACGGAGCACTGCATCACAGACAGGTCTCATACAGTACAAATTAATGCTTCTCCTTTGCATAAAACTCAACCCCCAAGCAGTTAAAGATTTTATCTTAATTCCTCAGAAAGACATCAAAAGCAAAAGTTTTAAGCTTTATACATTTACAGTGGGAATGGAATTCCCATTTTAATCTTATCAGCAAAAGATTTTACTAGATTTACACATTTACTGAGGTAAAAGTCTGGTGGTCTAGTGGTTAGGATGCGGCGCTCTCACCGCTGCGGCCCGGGTTCGATCCCCGGTCAGGTAACCAACCCCAGCCACTCTTAGTGCCGGTCCCAAGCCCGGATAAATGGGGAGGAATGCGTTAGGAAGGGCATCCAGCGTAAAAACATGTGCCAAATTAAACATGCGGATGGTCCGCTGTGGCGACCCCTAACGGAAGAAGCCAAAAGAGTTTTTTACTGAGGTAAAAGTCACTTTTAATTCGAAGATTTCTCATGGCAAACATGGGTCCAACAATCAAAACAGTGAAAAAACATAGGAACAAATTCTTTATGGTCCAACTACTGGAATATTTTCAAGCAAAATAGCTTATTTGCTTAGTTGCATGATTGTAAACTGAATGTTATAAACTCCCATAACAGAACTATGATGTAAAAAATGAAAAACCTTTGGCCTAGAACTTTATGGAGTTTTATAGAATTTTATATTATAGGGATATAATTTGGCCCAGTATATGGTTTTAAATCAATGGCCACATTTCTGTAGAGTAGCCTGTTGTGTGGGCCGTGTCGGGGGTTTGAAGCAGTTGATTAAAATTGTGCCGTAGTGACTCTTACTAAGGTCAAATAATTAGTATTCAGATATTCTCCTATTACAGATGAATTGCACAAAAACAGCACATTAAACTAATGATTTAAACAAATGGAGAACCAATCAAACCACTTCAATCAATTCAGGAAAATCCTGATTAGGCTTGAATAGCATATTTCAAGCACACAGTTTCAGGTCCTACAGCATGGAAGATATGAAGTGCAAGCCCCTGTCACCAACAGCTTCCTAAAACATCGAGATGATTTTCTTGCAGTAGAAAACGATCCAATTACATTAAAAAAAAGTAGCTTCAAATATACTTTGATAATAAACAGTGTAAAAACAGTCGCTGGCTGATGAGGTTTAAACTCATCCTTGTGATAAACAATTGATTTTTAAAAAAAATATGATGTAATTCATGATATAGCAGCTCACATATGTTAAGTTTTTCTAATCAATTTCTTTGACTACATCATTATTTTCTGCCATTTTGACAAGAAACGTACCAAATTGGTTGACTATATTGCCCCAAAACATGCTGTGTGACACCGAGCCACTTTCTGCGGCCTACAAGTTAATTTGGACAATTTCACGCTTTCTGAATCTCCTTTGTGCCGTGGTTACGTTGTTTAAATTGCTTCATTCGTAAACCCTGTCCCCTCTTTTTTTTTTTCCTTCTTCATAGTAATCTCTTTTCTTTTCCTTCCTAATGCACGCACAGTCTTAATAATAACTTGCTCACCTTCTCTTTCTTGTCTCATGACTATTAATTATACCTTTTAACTTTTCCATTGCACGTCTCTCTCTTTCTGTTTCAAATCTGTGGCCACCATTTATACACACCTTCACTTGCTTATTCACACTCAGGGTTAAGTTGAGTTGTTAAAGCACCTAGCATGCTTTTTTGGGGTTTTTTGGGAAGTGGGAGGAAAGCAGTGAATCTAGAGGGAACCCACACAGATTCAGGGAGAACGTGTGAAAATCCACACAGCCAGTAACTCGAACTCAGTGCTGAGGACAATGGAGCTGTGAGGCGGAAACCGTACGTGCCGTCTGGTTTATTGGAAACGATGTGTGTTATGTATAAAAATTAATTTTAAAAACCACTCCAGAGTGATTGGAAAAAATGATTAAACAAAATCTGTGATGAGCAATATTTTGGACTTGAGCAAATATCTTCTGTCTATTTGAAAGTCATACTGTTAAATTGTTGCGAAATTGAGCTAATCTTAGCTGCCTTGGTTTGTGTCATCATTTTATTCACTTAATGATTGCTAGATATAATATTATAAGCTAGCTTAGATATCAATATGAGCAACACACCGAATACTGTGAAGGACAGTGGTGGACCATGTACACAAAGTAGAGTGGTGGAATTTTACTCAAGTTAATATAAAAGTGCTCCCTTTTAACTTTAGTGAAAAAGTTACTGTTGCTAAAATCCAAAATACTATGAATTATTATGGCTATAATGTTCCTGTTATCATTTTTTATTTAAATACACTGAAGAACACCGAGATGATGATTATGATGGAACCTGAATTGGAAATCTGACAAGGTTGTTCTGTAATCTTTACACTTTACCAGTGGTGGATGAAGTACACAAAGCATGTAGTTGAGTAAAAAGTAGGTCCCTTAAACTTCACTTGATTTAAAGTTAAAAAATATTCGCCTTCAAATCTACTTAAGTATCCAAAGCACTATGAATTATTATGGCTATAATGTTCCTATTATCATTTTCATCACACACTCTTTAATCAACTCAAAAGTGAAACTCTAATGTGACTCAGCTCCACATGATATGAAATGAGTCAAACACTGATATCACTCAAATAAGGCCACGGGTGTTGTGGCGAATTTGAGTCGAGATTTTTTCATTTATTCCTCTCAAAATGTTCTGATTGCTGTTGAACAGACACTGAGCTGCATGTCGGTGATAAGTAGATACACCAAGCCGTGGAAAAAAAAACGGTCAAAACAGAGTGTGCCCTCGACCCCGATTGGTGACTCGCTGCGTGTTTGCCCAGTTACGCTTTTATCCAGTTAAATAAAAAAGGAACGACTGATTTTTACAAAAAAAGTTGAGTAAAAAGTAAAATTTGATTTATACAATGTAGTGAAGTAAAAAGTCTCCCCAAAGGGGAACAAATCCAAACAAGACCCGACTTCGCTTGGGTTTTTCGACGATCTGACTTGCATCAAACCAGAGTTTCAGCTCTGAGATACAAGCCCACGACGCTCTGAAGGAAATACAGGTGGTCACTACACTGCAGGTCTGGTGTGAAAATGTGAAGAAGCAGATACCAGCTGACCTTTTCTGTAGTATATTTCACACGTTTGCACGGGCCAAAACAAAAACGAAGGCGACAGGTCTAAAGATTGACACCTGCACGTTTTGATCATCTCAGTCCAAAAACAAAGACTCCAATGCATCAATGAATCCGTATCCTTCTGGATAAATAGCACAAGCTAAATCTTTTCAATTGAAATTGATTACACACGAGTTTTGTTATGGAGGTGGTTTAGAAAATTGGGCAACCACCAGAATTAAATCATTTGAAGTTTGGTTACTTAAAGTTGAACACAAAGTCGATAAGAATTAAAAAAGATAAGCTGTAAGATTTAAATGTACAGAAGCTGTTGCTGTAATTTTGTATTTTTTTGTTCATAACCATTTCCAGGAGTTCCAGAGCATGAGTGAATTTTAAAGCGATTAAACAGAATTTCTCATGCCATTTTTCTGTCACTTTTAGCAAGAGCTCGTGTGCAAGAGTGTGTGTGTGTGTGTGTGTGTGTGTGTAAGGGGGGGTGTTGGGGGCACTAGGAGAGGAATCGATTGCCTTCACACTCGAGTGCTCTCTCGCTCTCTTCATTTTTACTCGTTCGCTCAATCTCAAACCACTTCTTCCCTCTTTTCCAATCATCCCCGCTCCCCTCTTCAGCCTGTTCTGCTTCTCCATTTCCTCAGCTGGGCCTCTCTGCTCATCTGTATAGAATGAAAATGCTTTTGATGAAAAATGAAACAACGCTTTAGTGGATTAATGCAGGAAAAGGCCATAAATGCTTGGAGAAAAAAAAAAAAAGGCAAAATATCCTGAGCGTAAATTCGGTTACGTGCTGTTTTGCTAGCGTTTGTTTTTTATTTATACTGTCTTTTCAAGCAGGCAGATGTCTACAGGGCATGAGCACAATCCCATTTATATGAGCAAGGATGAGAGAAAGAGAGGGGGGTGAGGAGAGTTGGAGAAGGGGAAGAGAGAGAGTGCACTACTGCCCCCTTCTGAAATGACTTTGGTTCTGTATATAGTCAGAGACAAGTTTAAAATTTTTGATTTAAATTGGATTAAAGAAATGTGATTAAAAAATAATTACAAATTTAGATTTTTGTATAATAAAATGTACTCTTCATTTTTATCATGTTTATTCCTGAGCATAATTTAAGTTTTATCCTTAAAAATAAACTTATTTTCCCATTTTTTCATGCATTTGGATTTCTTTTAAAACCTGTTTAGTTTTTCTTTTTTTTTTTTTTCTTTTTTTATTTAATATTTAAGCTCCCTTTCAAATACAAAATGAAAACCAATTTTTTCCCTTTTTTCTACCCATCTATCCTGCACAGGTTATAACAGTACAACACTGCACTACTAAATAATACAAATTTCCATTCAGTGCATAGTACAGGTACACTGCAACAAAATGCAATTTAGCATCTACCTATTTATCCAAGTGCATATAGTATCAATTGTGCAAACGGACAAATGCAGATAATATGCAATGTACAGCATGTAACTTATCCATAACTGGATAAATATACAGCAAACAAAAATAAAGGCTGGTGCAGTGAAACTGTGCCAAAGCTGGTAAGCAAGTATGCTAAAAATAAATAAACATAAATAAACAAATGTTTGAGGTTATATTTAGTGCAGGATGTGTGTAAGACACTACGCAGAGAATGTGGGATATCAAATTTACAGTATGTACAATGTGTAAAACGAAACATTAAAATGTAATTCACTACTCGCTTTCATTTTTTGGCCACAGTTTCGAGCCTGTATGCAAAATGCAAAGCTACAGGAAAGCCTTTCCTCGTATGGAATGCTAATCAGTCATTGCTAATGAACACATCAGGCTGTAGTTGCTTGTTGCGTTACAGCATCTCACTTGATATCATAGAAGTGGTTTCCTCACTAGTCTTCCTTTTTTTCAATCACTAATGAGGTTAAAATGACGATGAAAATGCAGAAGGAATCAAGAACTGCTACACTGGAGACTCCTTTCATAATGATGGGAAGTGGTAGCACCGTGATTGTGAAGGTCATTAGTTTAAATCCCAGCCCCACCGTGCTGGGTCCTTGAGCAAGGCTCTTAACCCTCACATGCTCAGTTATATGAATGAGAAATCTAAGCTGCTTGGTATAGGAGCATCTGCCAAATGCCTTAAATGTTTAGATTTTGTGTTGCATAAACAGGTTTTTTTAAATCCATTTATTATCCATAAGTATTCTCAGCTGCTGTTTTGTAGAAAGGCAACATCAATGCTGAAAAATGTATCCAGGTTTTAGAGCAGCATATCCTCCCATCCAGACATTTTTTTTCCCCCAGACCTTTTAACAATTGAAAATATTTGGCGCATCTTGAAACGAGAAATACGCCAAAGACGACCCAGGACTGTTACTTCAGTTCCCAGATGTTTACAGGCTTTTGTTAAAAGAACACCTGATGCTACAGTGGTAAACATAGGCCCCATCCCAATTTCTTTTGAAGCAATTAAAAAAAATAATAAAATGAATAAAAAAAATTACCCATTTCTTTTTTTTTTTTTTTAAATGGTACATTTTCTCAGTTCAAACATTTGATATGTTTTTCATGTTCTACTGTAATATGCAAATCTCATAAACCCACATTTGTTTATCATTGCATTCTGTTTTTATTTACATTTTACCCAGCGTTCAACCTTTTTTGGAATTGGGGTTGTAATGACTGATCACCTTCTGACTAATTATACCCAAGGATTCAACAGTGCTGTCAAAAGCATAAATAATATGAGAAATTTAGATTTTATCACCCATCTCTAATAACATTCCTAATTGCTTTTCTACAGCATTTTTTCACCCTACTGATTTCTAAATAAAGGTGTTTTCTCTCTGTGCCATTATCTGCATCGACTGGTGTCTATTCATTAAACCGGTTACTGTATTCACCTGGCTAAGTTTGTGGTGGTACCAAAGGTTCGAAAAGAAGACCTCCAGGTTACATTCCAAAAACAGCAGGAACACTGGGGGCACCGTGCAAGGGGAATATTTTGGAGGTGATGGTGTGTAAACGCAGATAAATAAAAGTACTTTCATTCAAACAGAGCCAGTCTTGAAACTTTTTGATACCACCTCATACTAGTGACCATGTGCATGTAGATCACTTCAGTAAAGCAGTCATCACAGAAGACTTGCTCCATCATGTGGTCACTAATAAAATTTCAGAAAGGATGCTTCAAATTTCAGTGATGTGAGGTTAATGTTTTAGGCACCAGTCAAAAAATGCTGTATAAATGAGAACGCTTTTAAAAATAGAATGTTTATAATTTATTTTTAGTATTTACAAAATAAAAAGTGAAAAATCCCATTTAAAATCAATATTTGGTGTGACCACCATTTGCCTGCAAAACTTGCATCTGTTCTTCTAGGAACACCTGCACACCGTTTTTGAAAAATTTTGGCAAGTAAGAGGTTCCAAAACATCTTGCAAGGATTTGGTCAGCACTCCGTCTCTTCATGTAATCCCAGACAGGCTTAATTTAACTGGTTCCTCTGGGTTTCCACTAGTTCTGATGGCACTGCTGGACATCTTCCACTGTTGAAGAGAAGTTAGCATGCATTAAGTTTCCTTGGCAGACTGCTGCAGCTACGCTTCTCAGTGCTTCTTCAAAAGAGCTTTTTGCATCTTGAAACCCCAGTCTTTTTTGAGATCTTTGCCAGGGAGAGAGCTAATGCAGTAGAGCTCATTTGCATCTCGTTTCTGGACAAGACAAAACAGAGAAAAATATGCGTTTTCAAATGGGGGTATTAGACATTAAAAATAAACAAAAATAATAATATTAGTGTGGACATGGACTTTGACTGTTCACCATTTAGTTTGAAGCCTCCTGCACAGCTGTTTCTGTTTCAGTTAATGACTGGCATATAATTAACCAGGTGCTAATAATTAGCAATTTCATATGCAGGTTGAAACCCAGACACTGATTTTACAAAATCTGTGACTTTGCACAAGGGTATAAAATGTGCAAGAGTAAGAAGTAAAAGCCAAAGTGTGGTCACACCAAATATTGATTTGGATTTCTCTTTTGTTCATTAACTTTCCATTTGATTAATTGATCAATTATGAACATTTTCAAAAGCATTTTCACTACTGCCTAAAACTTTTGCACAGTACCACATATGTTGTATATCATTTTATCAGGACAGGATGCTCAACTTTTTTCCCCCATGTACCGTTTTATTTTATTTATTAAAAAAAAAAAAAAAAAAAAAAAAACTCTAAAGGCAACTGATGAACTGACATTTCAAGCATTCCTCCCCCACAAGCACCTCAATGTTAGCTGTGCCAGAGGTCCGAGATCTAGAACATGCCTGACATGAACAACATCTTGGACGTCATCGACGAGCCAAATCCGCACATACTCCGATCGCCTGAGCAGGTATGCTGTCCGACACAGCGCCCTTTGGTGTATGAACTCCATGTCCCTGTCGGTTCCGTCACCTCCCCAGTCATCATAGGTACGCAGACTTTTTTTCTCGGAGCTCATTGTTCGGTGCTATAAATATCATTGTGTATTTGGGAGAAAGTCATAGGATCAGATTGTTATAGATGTGATGGCCTAAAGTCATCATGTGTTTCCAAAAATCTAAATACAGCATACAGCTAAAGGTGAGCGAAATGCTTGTTCAATAATAGTTCATGATCTAAAGGAGTCCTGAGTACAATGTAAATGAATCAAGACAAACTTACAGCACTTAGACTAGGTTTGTTGCATTTGTTTATTCACATCTTATTTAATGCATTTTCTTAATGCAGTACTAAGTCTCCAACACAAAAGGAGCAGGAGCCTTACAGTCATACCGCTCTTTCATAGCCTCTTGGGAAGAATGCAGAGCAATACCTGCCTTTTCCCCTCGTTAACTTTAAACGTTCACAAACAAATCAAACATCCTTCAATAGTTTTTCCCAGAGGTGGGGACACTTTGCAAACCACTGTTCTTGCAGGGCTTTTAAGAGACCGCTCACAGTGTGACCGTCAAAAGATTGACTAAATCATCCAATTTTTTTTTATAGAGCATGTGTCAAACAGGGAACACCAGGCTGAGAAGTAATGCACAGGTTCTAGAACAACTTCAAGGAAGGAGAAGATTCTAGTTCTGGCCATGTCTTTCCTTAGAATGACATACCTGCAACCGGTAGCTCTGAGCACACAGCTACCTTCACTAGAGCTGAGAAATCCTCCATTTCCAAATTTACATTGAGTAATTGTACACAAACTAACCCATACAAATGCCTTGAATTTATACGTCTCTCCATGCATAAGAGGCTTTAGAGAACGGTACCGTACTTTAACACTGATGTCTGTGCTGAGCCAGTATCTGTCTCTTTATCCTGGTCAACACTTAAAGATGCAGAACCTGAAGACACAAACGATTTAAACACTGGCTCTATTAGACGCTGTGGGAGCTTTGCAAAACCACCGCTGCATTCACCTTTTTAATCGCAGCCTGCTATTTCATTTGCTTCCGCTTTAATACTAGGGCATTTTATTGCAAACTGCCTGTACCAAAATACCAATTTTAGTCACGGGCTAAGACCTTACCAGAAAATATAGCAGCTTTGGCCAGGGTGTCAATCTTCTGCTCATTTAAATGTACCACCAGCTGCTCAGGCAGATGACTTCAATTCTTCTAGCAATAACTTCTTTAAGCTGTTCAAAATCTCACGCCACTGGCGGAGCACCATTTATCATACAGGGTGGCTTTCTCAGGCGCAAACTCAACATGGGTCTGGTAAGCAGACTTCAGTGGTTCTATAGTTTTGCCGGGATGCTTCATGGCACGCACTCGTATGCACGGAGCGCCCGAGCCTTTACAGTCTCATCATTCAAACTCTGCTCAAGAGTGAGTGCTATAAACACTTCCCTTGCCTTACCAGACAGTTTACACTAATAATGTCCATACACTTTCTGCCAGGTTAACGTTGTCGTGATACCTTCAAAGTAAGCATCTTCATCTTTCCGGGATACTGGCACTAACCCAATGTGACGGCTATCAAAGGCAAGCAGACTTACTGTTGAGGACTCTGCTGGGACGGGAGGTGACCTGGAGATCTCAGCGGCAACGGGGACGTTGATGTTCCAGGACCTAAATATTAGTGGCAGTGGCACCGGCTTCCACCGCTGATCTACCAGGTCAAGTTTTTTCCTCTGAAATTTGAAAAAGACAGCAATAAGGAGCAGATCACCCTTCCTGCACCCATCAAATTCATCCAACAAAGAACACAGTGTAAATGTGACTAGATCAAATGCCATAATACCACCAAGACAGTATACCAAAACTCCAAACACGCCAAATATAAAGATATCCCAAACGAGCCCCCAAACCTGTTATGACCCAGTCTAGGTGTAGGCCACTCAGATTAACTAGAGAATGGGTATCTTTATAAAAACACAAACCAGACACACAAAGGTTTTCTACACAAGGTGTTAGTATATTGTTTACACAGGTGTATTCATTTACATATACACACAATGTACAATGGCTTGTCTCCAGGGGGACAAGGCCAAAATAAATAACAAAGAATGTCATCGTTAGAAAGCTTTCTCACCTGAAAGAAAAGAAACAAAAATAGCTTTCCAAATTCCCTTCCTCAAAAACAGAGGAAAAACAATCCCCACCCCCAAAGGAAATGGCAGCCCACCCATATACCATCCAAGTGAAGCCCACCCACCACCACCAACATCACAAGAAACAACCTTCCCAGGTTGTTTTCCCTTCATCTTCCTTAAATAGAAGTGTCAGTCATGATGTCATTAATTGGAGGCGGGATCAAGGCAGGCTAGGGCAGGCTGGAAACTCCGGTTGGGAATGAGACCTGCACACAACACAACAAAAAACAGACACGGAAAAGTACGAGTTGTAACAATATTAATACTATTCTACTACCCTCTGTACGTCTGCACGGTAGTTAGAACCAACAATCTCAAATATGAACTCGTCAGACTAAAAGACAATTTTCTACTGATCCAATTACCCTTGTGTTTCTTGGCCTCAGCAAGTCTCCTTTACTTGTTGCTCCTTTGCTCTACCAAAGTAATAGTTTCTTTGTCGTAATTTGACGGCCTTACTCAAGGAATTTCGTCTGAACAGTGAATGTTGAAATATTTCTGTCACTTTTTCACATAAATGCATATGAGGTTTCTAATGCTGGTAATTCTAATAAACTTATCCTCTGCAGCAGAGGTAGCTCTTCATTTTCTGAGATGGAACTCATTAGAGCCTGTTTCATCGTAGGTATTTGATAGTTTTGTAGACTGCACTAAGGGATACATGTAAAGTTCTTGAGCTTTTTTTTGGATTGACTGTTCTTTAATTCTTAATTTAATGAATGACTGTCTTTACCTAAATGAGTGTTTCTTGCTATAATATAGATTTATGACATCAGCATCCAAACAACGAACCCCAAAACCCAATAGTAAAATAAGTGCAGCAGAAATGCACAGCAAGATAAAAAGAAATTCATTGAGGGGTGGAATCTGCTTTTTGATTTCCTAAATTGATTTTGACTCATAAAAAAAAAAAATGAAATAAAAAAAACATACGGCAAGTCAGATCATTTAAATTTGGAAAAACACAAAAGTTTGTTTGAATCCTTTTTATTTGCTGTTGTGTTTTTGCTCTTTTGTTCCATTCACCGATTTGTGGTCAGCTAATGTGCTGTTGTGTTTGTGTGTTAATAGACTTTGTGGACGCTGTATGTTTTACTGTAGATCTTCATGGAACTTGTTTTGTGTAAAGGGGCATGGTTATACTGGAACAGGTTTGGGGTTTTTAGTTCAGGTGAAGAGAAATTGTAATGATCCAGTATGCAATGACTTCAGCACAGTTGTGTACTTCCACCTTTTGTGGCAACAGTTTGGGGAAGAACCACATATGGGTATTAAGGTCAGGTTTCCTCAAACACTTGAAAATTAGAAAGTGTATTACAGGAGTATTTAAAAATGATCGATAATAATAATGATTATTATTGTTTTTTTTTGTTTAATATATAACAGTTATAACAGATATATAAAAAATATATATAAATTTTATAAATAATTTCAACGTGCTCTTTGTATGACATTTTTTTGAACAAAATTATAGAGAAGCTCAGTGGTTAAGTTTCTGTGCTACTGATCGGAAGGTCGGGGGTTCAAGCAACGGTATCAGCTAGCTGCCACTCTTACGGGGCCCTTGAGTAAGGCCCCTAACCCTCAGTGCTAGATGGGCGCTGTATCATGGCTGACCCACCCTAACCTGCTCCTAACCCCGCTGGAATATGCAAAGAAAAGTTTTTACTGTGTTGTTAAGTACATGTGACAAGTATAAAGGTTTTTTCTTTTTATTTGTATTATATACAGTGCTGTGCAGGTTTTAGTAAAAAGAAAATGCAGTAAAGTAATAATTATTAAAAAAAAAAATTGGTTACTAATTTTATTTATAATAATTATACTAATACTAAATACTAATGTTACTAACACTCAAGTTTTTATAGTTTAATTAATAATAATAATAATAAAAATAATAATATGAATATGAATATGGATATGAATAATGCTACTAATAATTCTATTATAAATATTAATATTAGTGCATTAGTAGTCATAGTTGTAATAATAATATTAATATAAATTTCTATAATAGAATAAAAAGAAATATAATATATTTTAACTAATAATAAATTATGATTGGAGATGTATAATATTAATAATCATTATTATTATTATTGTTAGTAGTAATATTATTATTTTTATAATTATAATAATTGTAATAATAGTTATTGTTATTATAGATCTCATCGATTATAATTTGTGTTAATTGTAATTCTTATATAATAATTTCAGAAACTATGTATTCGCAGTTCAAATATCTGTAGTGGGCGGGGCGTGTTATCTGATTGGTTGGTATATGATTGACAGCGCGTCTGTTCCCGCCCTCTGCCCTACACGCTTTGGCCCAGCCTTGCTCTCCTCCCTGCCGAGCTTTCAGCCTGTTCTCCGGCTTTCTCGTCTTTCTCCGGACTTTAGACCCGACAGGACAGGAACCATGGCGGATCATGGACTGACAGACGAAGCCGCTGCAGCTGCCTGCAAAGATGGAAACCCGATCACTAAGGTAGAGGCTGTGAGCAGTGAGGAACATTACGATGGTGGTGGTGGTGGTGAAGGTGAATGTGAATGTAAATGTGCTTTGGGCCTTGTGTTGCTGGCAGGTGTGTGTTTGCTTCCTGGTGAGGAACCTTTAAAGAACAGGATTCCATTGAAACGGTATTGTTCAAGGCAGAAGATGGCGAGTTGCTTGAACTGTGGATTAGATTAGAACCAGGTCACAGCTCTGAAAGCAGGTCAGCTGAGTCATGGATCAGACCTTGGCTCCTGTTTGGTGTGAAACAGCTGGAGGACAGGATCCTATTTTCGTTTATGCACATCTAAGGCAACATTGTTCCACCATGCAGGATTTCACACCCTCTGAGCTTTTTGGTCACCATACAGTCATGAAATAATATAGGAATTTATCAATGAACCTATTTCATGATCATCAGGTTGTTTTTTTCCATCCAGTAACCTGTCTTTCATTCATGTCTGAAGTTCTTCCTCAAAGTATTAGATTTAGGTCTTTAACTTTAAGGAAGAGCTCTTCCTGTACTTATCTTCTCCTTGACCAAATACATGCTCTCACAGGGGTGTGCCTTGGATTACAACATTGCTTGCTTACCTGAAACACTGCTCAAAAATGCATTACAGGTACCCTGTTTACTAAACACGTGACACATCAACGGCTATTCACGTGACGTCACGTGCGATCTGCAGAAATGCCTACGTTTCATTGATGTGTGACCTGTCAAAACAATCAGAACAGCGAGCAGAGTTGCATGCTGGGTGATAAAGTGACTTCACGCCACGTGATCGACTGATAACAAATGGAAGGGAGAGCACCGCAACGTAGACGTGTAATTATGGGTAGCAAGATTCCCCTGTTTACTAAACATGTAACATGTCAACAGCTATTCACGTGACGTCACGTGCGATCTGCAGAAATGCCTACGTTTCATTGATGTGTGACCTGTCAAAACAATCAGAACAGCAAGCAGAGTTGCATTCTGGCTGACGAATTGACGTCACGCCACGTGATCGACTGATAACAAGTGGAATCGGGAGAGCACCGCAACGTAGACGTGTCGCGTGTCAAAACGCTCACCTTAACGAAGAGGAACGTATCATACAATCTCTGTCTTTATTGGTTTTTAAATAAATGAATTGTTGGTCAGAAAACATGCAGTAGTTCATTAAACCTCTTGCGAAATGATTTGTGTACTTTTGATCCAGGTCTTTTGGGGGAAAACTAGAAACCAGAAAATTCCTTTGTAGTGAATAATGTTATTATGGTAAGTAAGATTAATTTAGTCTCGTATTCGAAGATAAACGTCTGGTCATCTTCTTAGAAGCTCGTCAACCTTAAACATGATTGACTCTAAAATCCACAAGTGTGTACACACGTCTTATACATTTGAAGGAATTGAGTGGAAAAGCAGTCACTATCTTTTTTTTCTTTTATTCTTGTACATTTCCTGAGGCAATAATACATTTCTTTTGGCTTATGGTTAATTTTTTTCCTCAGCAGTGAACCTAATAACCCAATACATGCAACTGAACTACACACAATACACCAAAGATGCTACTGATTGGCATCATTTATCTGCATCAAGCTTTGTATTGTCACGTTTTCATCAAACCAGTTCTGATTATACGTGTTCGGTTATTTGACCCGTTTTTATCACACGTTAAAATGCTGCAAAGTCTTGATTTCTTACTCTGGATCATTTGTTTGTTTTCGGCATAGGATTTCATGATGCAGCAGACGATGCTGAGAGTCAGAGACCCGGTTAAATCGCTGGATTTCTACACCCGCATCCTAGGAATGACGTAAGTGTCGCGAGCGTTTCGCGTTCCGCCACGTCGGAATGTCGCCGATCCCGATTTACTTCATACGTACATCGGTAATATGTAATGGAGATTTGCATTACGGATTCTGGTTATTACCGTTAGTCAGGATTTAGCTGTTACTGATGAGCGAATGAATATTTATGGTTCCTAAAGTGCTTTTTAGAGGTGATACGAGTGGGATATGAGCGCGCTAGGTGACGCAGGAGCGACAACATGGACACTGAAACACATTCCAGACTTTTCATAATAATAATTACAATGTATGTTAATACAATGTGCAATATTACACCATGTTATGTGCAATATGCTTTTAATTCTAGCACTTTTCATATTTTTTTAAATACATTTGTATACATTTAGAATATTTCCTTTACTTTTCAATAAGTTTTCATTTATAGAATTTTGATCGTATCTGATCTTAGAGATTTTTAGTCAGAAAGGGGACGGTTTCTCAGATTTCCAAAAAATGTTCTCCACCCTTCCTGGTCTGATTTGCAGCTTGTAAAACTAAAATAACCGCCATGTTTAAAGATGGCCGAACAGACAATTATGCGTATTTATTTGCATTAAGAACAGATGTCTCAAAAGTCACTCTGAAACAAGACACAGTGGAGACCAGATCATTCCTAGAGACAAGAATTTTCCGTATGGTAATCAGGCTCTCTCACAGTCGCTGTGGAATGCGGCCAGTCTTGATCTTCGGTCTGGCTGCTTCACACGACGAGTGCTTTTCTTTTCTATAGTTCCGTACATTGTGTATAGTGTTCCACAATTCATGTCCGGACACGTTGGAATTCATCATAATCCTGTCTATGCTTGAGTTAATTTCTTTACACATGAGGGAAGTTCTGTAACGTCAACGCTAAGAGTAGAGCGGCATTAATGTTGCATCAAACGGTGTGTAAAGTGTTTTAGATTTATTCATTCATTCTTCTCCTTTTTATTTCGAAGGCCTCTAATGAGTAAATAGCTCTGACCAGGATATAAAGTGGCCCTTAGTGTCTATGGGTGCAGCTCAGACAGCTCTTTAGGCCGTAAGTCAGTATCAGTAGACTGTGTTCACGAATTCCAGTCTACACCCCGGAACGTCAATAACACAATTTTTTTTTTTTACCGAACAGACAAACAACCTTCCAATTATGTCATCAGTCGCTGTTAAAAAAAAAACAAATTATTTTCCCGAGCTGAGATTCTTGATCAAAATATGATCCCATTCCCATTAAGTGATAATAGATAGTGAAAAATAAATATGTCTGTCTGTCTGTCTATCGCTCTGTCTATAGTACTGTCTTTCAATCTATCTAAGACCTGTTTGTCCATCATCTATCTATCTGTCTGTCTGTCTACCGGTATGTCTGTCTAGCTATTAGTCTGTCTAGCAATATATCTAATACCTGTGTGTCTGTCCATCTTTCTATTTATTTATTGTCTGTCTGTCTGTCTGTCTGTCTGTCTATTAGTTTATCTATCTGTCTGGCTCGGTCTGTCTGTCCATCTCTCAGTCTGTCTATCAATCTATCTAATACCCGTTTGTCTGTCCATCTATCTATTTAATATCTGTCTGTCTCTATCTATCAGTCTTCCTTCCTTCCTTATTAATGTAGTCAAAACAAATTAGCTAATGAGTAGGTACTTACAGTGAAGGCAAGACATTAGAGCAGGATTTGGTCATTAAAACTCTATAATAAAATATCCATCTATTGCAAACAAGCACTTTCCTGCAATCCAGACTCTAAAATCACGCAAAACAATCATGTCTTTTCCTGCCATTCTAATGAAACTGCTTGATGCAGATTCATACCCAGTTTATGGTACCTGATGTGTTTAAGTACGCACCTGGAGACCTGTTCTGTTCAACCCCCTCAGGCTTTAGGGAAACATTAGACCTGGGTATAAGGTTTGTCACAAGATTTCATATATATATCTACATAAATGTTTTTTACGCCACATTTGTTTCACAGCCTGCTGCAGAAATTCGATTTCCCCTCCATGCGCTTTTCTCTCTACTTCCTGGGTTACGAGGACAAAAAAGAAATCCCGGCTGACGTCAAAGAGAGGACGGCGTGGACTTTCTCACGCCGAGCCACTATCGAGCTCACGCAGTAAGTGCGTCAGTTATATTGAAAAGATTTCGGTCGTTCATTACACTTTTCTTACTGATACTTTTTTTTTTTTTTTTGTAGCAACTGGGGTTCGGAGACAGACGAAAGCCTGTCTTACCATAACGGAAACTCAGACCCTCGAGGTTTTGGTGAGTCCCGATGTCTCATCAAATTGTACTTGGTTAGACAGTGTAGTTTTTAAAATGGATAGTGTGGGGGGAAACTCCATGTAAAATAGTACTGAACTTTATTATTATTATTAATAATAATAATAATAATAATAATAATAATAATAATAAAACTTCTGAAATTAAATAAATACGATTATATTAATTTAAAAAATATAATTATATAAATAATAAATGTAATATTGCACTCTCCAAGCAGCGCACAGTCTCGCATGTAAAAACAAACAGCACGTGGCATCAGTGATTTGCCTCTAGAGGCCGCTCTTGTAATGACAGGGGACTGAAACCCGGAAAAACTATCAGTATTACATTTTGCCGATAGTTACAGAAATCAAATATCGGTGCCGATTAATCGACAAAACCAATGAATTGGCGCCTTTAATATCAACCACATGCGCTATCGCAAGATATGAATGCTACGTACTGGGGCTGCTGCTGTGGATTATTTTAGTAATCAAGTATTCTAACGATTATTCCATCGAGTATTCGGATAAGAATTTACTTTTTCTTTATTTAAGAGCAACACTTTTGCTAAAATTGCATACAAGAATATCGGCGAAAACTAAACCCATTTAGTGAATTTAATCGCCATATTATATCAAAATACAAACATTGGAAACTTTCTGGCAGTTTCTTTGGCCTAAATCTTCTCCTCATCCCTCGCTGTTTTTGCTCCGTTCCTCCATTTTTCATTCTGCAGCATCTTCTGTGTTACCTGTCCAAAGAGTTTCAGAGTTTGCGGATGGTGCGTCAGTAATAATGGTCCGTGGGAAACTCAGTGCTCCGTGTGTAGTTAAATCGACCAATCGGATTTTTGTAATCGAGTAACTTGAGGAATCGTTCCAGCCCTACGTACACTACTCAAGCTTACAATTACATTTTATTTTAAGTTCAGTGAATTCAGAGCTCGCGGCAACGTGGGCATGTGACGTATCAAAACGATCACCTGACCGAAATCAACTGCTTCTTATGCACTGCTGAGAAGAACGAATGTCCAGCGATGACTTTTGCACCATTTACCACACATTTGACCACAAACAGGAAATTAAAATTCTAGTTTTAATAAGAAATTTAAAGTTCATCGCACTCTATTTTCCGTTATTGTCTTATACAGAAAATCTTGCAGAAGTGACACAGACAGACATTTTGTGTGAGCAGGTCTTCAGAGTTTTTTCTACTCCATATAAGAAGGTCAAGAGGAGAGGGAATGACTCTGCGTTGAGGATCAGTGTATAAATTGTGTGTGTTTTTTACCTTGTTCCAGGCCACATAGGAATCGCCGTGCCAGATGTCCACGCCGCTTGCAAGCTGTTCGAGGAGCAGGGAGTGACCTTTGTTAAAAAGCCTGATGATGGTGATTTTCTCTTCTTCCCCTCTGTTTGGTTTTATTAGTCTATCTAGCTGCCTTTCTTTATCTCCCTTTGTGTCTTTTCTTTCATTCTCTCTGTTTTATTTTTTAACACTTCCTTTATTTCTCTTTTAAATTGTCACTGAGATTTTCTTTCTTCATCACGGTGTATTTTTCCGTCTATCCTTTTGCCTTTTGCTTTTCTTTCTACTTTCTCTCTTTCCATTTTTTTTTCTTCCACCTTCTTTTCTCTCCTTCTTTTTCTTGGTACTTCTTTTTCTTGTTTGTTTGTTCGTTCTCTTCCTTTTCTTTCTGTTCATTTTCTTTCTACTTTAGTTGCTTTTTTTTTCAGTTGCTTTATGTCGCTCTTTATTTATTTATTTTTTTTTCCACCACATGTATTTGCTTTGATTTAGTTTTATCTGTTCTTCTTCCACTGTGTTTTTTTTTTTTGTGATTCTCTCGCTCTTTTTCTATTTCAGTCATATTCTATATTTCTTTATTTCACTGGCTCCCTTGTCTCTTGTTTCAGGTAAAATGAAAGGTCTGGCTTTTATTCAGGATCCAGACGGCTACTGGATTGAGATTCTGAGCCCCAACAGCATGGTGTCCATCACCTCGTAAGGACGCCGCCGCGACCCCGCGATCAGAAGCGCAGACGTTTACAGAGAAAGCTGACAAAAAGAGAACGAATGGAAAAAAATTGAGCCGTCCTTTTATGACCTCACACACGGTCCTCTTTTGGCGGAGAGGGTCAATCAGGAGCAGCTTGCGAGGTGCAGCCGGTGCTGAATGACCGAAAGAGCCGGGATGAGCCGACGAGCTTCATCATGAAACTCATCACTGACACGATTAGACACTAATAATGAAACCCGTATCACAAACTAACCTTACAAACAGCATGAACAGCTTGTATAGTCATTCCTGTCCATTAATTGGCAATTGAATTCATTAACACGGCACACTACATTTGTTTAAGAAATTTTATTTTATTATAAAGCTCTCTTCTACTTATCTCTATTACATTAATAGTAGATACAAACAATAAAACTAAATACTGCTTGTCAAATGCCTGTTTTTTTTTTCTTATTTATATTACCGATGTGACCCAATTCTCCACTATTACGTTGCAGTGCGATTCGATTTTGCTTTGATTCAACACAATGTGATTCAATGCAAAACGGAAAAAAATTACGCAATTCAATACAGCACATATAGTTTGTTTTTATTTTTTTGGTTCAGACAGACAGACTTTAGCCCTTTCACAAGCAGCCCTTTGTATTGCAAAAAGAAAAAAAAATAATTACTTGTCATTTGTACAGCACAGTGAAATTCTTTCTTGGCATTGAGCGCAGGGTCAACCATGATACAGTACCCTGGAGGTAGCCACAAAGGGTTAAGGGCATTGATCAAAAGCAGCTTGGCAATACCAGGGCTTGAACCCCTGAGCTCCTGATTAGTAATCAACCACTGAACTACCTACTTCCCCATCTCTACCTGTCCAGTGAACTCTGGCCATACATCTGAGCAGCTATGGGGTTAAGGGCTTTGCTCAAAGAGTGGCTGTTTGGTGTGATTGGGATTTGAACTCAGGACCTTTGGATCTTAAGCACTAAACTACCACCAAGGTGGGGGTGAGGCATTGGTCTGAGGCATCACAGCTACCATTACGTACTGATATGCTGCTGGTAAGAATACTCTCTAAAACATGATTTGTGAATGTCCTTTTTGAATAAATAATCAGTCTATGTTCATGACATCACGTTTTTGTGGTTCAAAGTGAATGGTTGACCCAAAGTCCTGTCTCTAGATGAATGTATGTCTTTGATACGATTGGCTGACTGGATCAATGTATGAACTTTCCAGTAGTAAGGTGTTTCCAAATAAAGTGTCCAGGGAAAACCTATTGAGGCACAATAATATCAGCAGTGAATAAAACCAGATTTGTGAAAGTCAATGGGGAATAAAAAATATGGGACCTTTCCAACATGGCGGCCTCGGTGATGTATGGTATTGACAGCTGAATACTGGTCTGCGCTCCTCGCCACCAGGGGGCGATATGATCGATCTGTCAAGCGGCGCCTTTTCTCTGAAAACATCCCGTTCGGCGCTCGGGGCTGCGAAATCTATATAAAGGACCTTTCCTTTCTAAAGCCTTCCATTTAATTGGCTTTATCGCAAAATTATCGATTTTCACACAAAGAATAGACGGATCTTGCTTTTCCTGATTGGTAAGTAAAACGATTTATTCAAATATGTACGTATACAGAGCTGGACAAACCCCATTACTGAATTCATATTCATTAAACACGTATTTTAATTGCATTTCAACCGTTTAAGACTTTATTTTCCCTTCATTTATTCTCTTTAAATACACAACAAATACTGAAACACGAATTATAACCCTTGCTATTAGCTCCGAGGTGAATTTGCGTTGTTTTTCCCTAACAGCTTTTTTGATTTTGACGTGCCCACCCCCTGCATTTTGATTGGCTGCAACTAGTCCTTTTTGCTGTCTGTCAACTTATATCAAGAACGATATTGGCTACTCCTGATCGCCTGAAATTAAAATGGCGGCGGGTTCAGGAATATTCGTTTATATCTCTGCTTTTTAGGGTTTCATTTGGGTAGTTACATATGCCTATGTGAATCATCATCTAATTGGAGATGTCTGTTTAAAAATGTTATGATTACATCCACGCAAATACACATGTATGCTGGAATTTGAGGACTGTACAATAAGGAAGTGCTTGTGTCTGTTTTCAAGGTTGCCAGGTCACGCGTTAAAATCCCTCCCAATTGTAGCCCAGTTGAAACCTGTCTACTAGATGGGTTGAGCTGGAAAGAGCTCAGCCATAGAATAAGTCTTCGTATTTATGTGGGTCTTTAGGCATTTTACAGAAAGGAATATACGGTTGTAGATTACTGATATCGGTAGGTTCGGAGATTTAAGTCCTAGTATTGCCAAGCTGCCACCCTGGGCCCTTGAGTAAGGCCCTTAACCCTGTGTGCTCAAGGGGCGCTGTATCATGGCTGAACTCAGAATCCTAACATCTGGGATATGGCGAGCAAGAATTTTACTGTGCTCTAATGTCACAAGTGAAAAGCCTCTCAAGCTTTGACAGCTTTTTACAATTGGGGTTGCCAAGTTATACCCCATGGTGATGCTGGGGTGGCAATCTAGGGTGGCTGCAATACTATTTCATAGCAATTCCACCCCTTTGCTTCTCCAGCAAATATGTGTGTCCTGAGAGGTCCTAAAAGGCACACAGCTATGCAATAATTAAGCTTTATCTTTTGAAGTAACACATTTACCATCATTATTCAATGATATGCGTTATCAGAATCACTCTTACCTAAATCACGTTATCATTTTTAGTTAGGAATTCAGACCGTGGACGCAGTCCGTCACACACTCTCTCACACCTATGTGCAGTTTAGCATAGCTAACCCATTTACAGAGAGAGTGGGAGTAAAACAGGAAAGCCGTGGGAACTTGTGAAACACTGCTCAGACGGTAACCCGAGCTCAGTATCTCCACCATGCTGCCCTTATGATGATGATGCTCATATTACCA
Source organism: Silurus meridionalis (assembly GCF_014805685.1). Classification (NCBI taxonomy): domain Eukaryota; kingdom Metazoa; phylum Chordata; class Actinopteri; order Siluriformes; family Siluridae; genus Silurus; species Silurus meridionalis. The sequence continues at coordinate 31,609,921 of NC_060885.1, read as the reverse complement.
AAAAAAGCACAATAGATGAAAAGAACTTGTGTATCAGGTCAGCTGTTACTGCTATAAGCATTTTTTGATGATAACCCAATGATTAGCTTCTAAAGCATATCCCTATTGTTTAATAGGGTGAATGCTGCTTGATTATTCTACATCCCAGTAATCAAAAAGGTCATCATCTTTTTTTTCAATAGATGTAAGTGGCAGCCATGAGCGACAGCCACCCTCTACGCCCGCTGGGCTCGGCGGCTGAGGTCGACCACATGCACCTCCTGTCCGAGCAGCTGGCAGCGTTGGTGCCCGCCGAGGAATACAGCGACGTCACGTTTCTCGTGGAGGAAAAGCGGTTTCCTGCTCACAGGGTCATTCTGGCTGCTCGTTGTCAGTACTTCAGGTAACACTTCACTTTTGTGAAATCTTGTGCATCAGTAGTTCGCCTCTAGAGGCCGCTCTCGTACTATATAATTATTTTCTCGGCCGCTCCAGCAACTGATTTAACCCGGAAAAACTACTCGTATGGATTTTGCCGATTTTTTTTTTCCAGCATTTAATTGTTGTGTTGATAAATCAACAAAACCGACGAATCGGTCGACCTCTACTGCTCCATGAAACAACACTAGATATAATACTACTATTTACCAGCCGGTTAAGCTTGCAGCCAACACACTTCTTTCCCTGCTCCTCATTGATCAGAGCCCTGCTGTATGGCGGGATGAGAGAGTCTCAGCCGCAAGCCGAGGTCCGCCTGGAGGACACCCGGGAGGAAGCGTTCTCCATGCTCCTGCGCTATCTGTACACAGGCCGAGCCATCCTGAGCGAGGCAAAAGAGGAAACGCTGCTGGACTTCCTAGGCTTGGCGCACCGCTACGGCCTGCAGCCACTGGAGGCCTCCACCTGTGACTACCTGCGCACGCTGCTCAACGCGCAGAACGTGAGTCTGATCTTTGACGTGGCCAGTCTGTACCACCTGAGCAGCCTGGCTGAGGCATGTTGCTCCTACATGGACCGGCACGCCGTGGAGGTGCTCAAGTCCGACGGCTTTCTCGCACTTTCCAAGGTTAGCGACAAGGAGACGCACTGATATACTGATATATATAATTACTACTACTACTGATAATAATTGTAGTAGAAAATTTATTTGACTACCCATTTAAGGGGATTAATACATTTATCTTATATTTTTAGTAGTATCAGTACTAGTATCAAATATTTTTTGAAGGGGATTTATTGTTTTTTAATAAGCATAAAGTCGAATAAATAAAAGCGTGTAATTTGTACTGAGCAGGCAACAGGCTGATGTTATTGCATCATATGCAGTATAGGAAAACGAAAGTTGGTGATAATTGATACTAAGGTTAATAGGTAGCAGGAATGACAGAAATGTGATCATGTGAACTTTACATTTGACCCTCTGACTTTTTGTGTCGTTCGCTCTCTGTTTCTCAGTCTGCCCTGCTGACGGTGGTGCGGCGAGATTCGTTCGCGGCCAGCGAGAGGGAGATCTTCCAGGCGCTATGCCGCTGGTGCAAACAGAACAGCGAGGACCCCGGAGCACGCGATGTGATGTCAGCGGTACGGCTGCCCTTAATGAGCCTGACCGAAATGCTGAACGTGGTCCGGCCCTCTGGCCTCCTGAGCGCCGACGAGCTGCTCGACGCCATCCAGACTCGCTCGGAGAGGAGGGACATGGAGCTCAACTACCGCGGCATGCTCGGTATTTACTCTATATTCCAAACAAATGATGGAATATTAGCCACCAAGCTAACAACTTGGATCTATGACGGAGTATTTCTGTGCCAAATACACTTCTTGTGGGAGTTTCAGAGTTTTTTTTCTTCCAAGCATTCTTTGTATGGACACGCAGCAACCAGAGCACCAGAGCAGGAGCTCGAGCACGAGCAGGAGCACACCCACCACCGTGCTTCATTCGGTTACAGAAGTCGTCGGCAGAAGAACGTCTTCAAAGAAGTGTGTTTTTGGATGTGAGGAAAGGAGAACCTTATTTAGCACTTCCCATATAGACACCATATAGACGCATCCTGCTGAAATCGGCGTTGCTGCTGCTGTTCTTGATGTTCAGACTCGGGATCCGATTCCGGATCAAAAATGCGCACACTCGCAACTCTTTTAGCTCCGCCCACAGCCACGCCTCCAGGGGTTTGCAGAGAAGCGTAAAGCTGTATCTCGTTTTATAAATCTGATCGAGCTAAGACTAAAGATATAAAGGATGCATTACTACTCTATAGGTACTCGAGATTAACATGAGATTGGTCAAAACAGTGTGTGTGTGTGTGTGTGTGTGTGTGTGTGTGTGTGTGTGTGTGTGTGTTCTGTCACGTTTAAATTCCTGTTATCAGGGAAGATCAGGATATGACCTTTTGAGAGGTTAAAGGATTAAATCAACATCACCGTAGAGTTTCGTCTTGTAGAATACGCATGAAATAAAAAGCAAACAGCACTCGAGTACCCACACGTACAGTCTGTGTAATTGGCGGTTCTTGTTTGTTCTTGACCACCTTCTTGACCACAAGTTTGTGCTTATTGAAAAATCCACACACCTTTAGACTTCTTTAAAAGCCCACTTTTATAAATACTTAAACATTCACCTGCTTTTGAATTTTTTTATGCTTTTGCTGTGATTCTAAGTCTATTCTCGTGTGTGTGTGTGCAGTGCCAGAAGAGAACATAGCCACAATGAAGCACGGCGCCGTGGTAGTTAAAGGGGAGTTGAAGTCGGCTCTGCTGGACGGAGACACTCAGAACTACGACCTGGACCATGGCTTTACCAGGCATCCGATAGAAGAGGACGGACGCAGTGCAGGGATCCAAATCCGTCTGGGCCAGCCGTCTATCATCAACCACGTCCGCCTGCTGCTCTGGGATAAAGACAGCAGGTAAAAGAAATCGCTTTAAAGGAGCTTCACAGGACCAGGGTTTTTTTTTATAGTCACTGGTTTGATAGTTGTGCTTGTGCCAGCTTTCCTTCAGATTTTCCGATTTGCTGTACTTTCGTTTAATACAAAATGACCAACTGGTAAAGAAATACAGAATACAAACTTGTACATTTTTATTGAATTTTCAGTGGAATTTTATTTTTTTTAAATCTGTGGTTCAATATAAAAGTAAAATAGTAATAGAAATTATTTTCAATATTCAATCGAAAAAGGATCGAAAGCGTTTGGTTAAATTGCAAAACGAATAAACACAATGTACACACCCCTGATGCTTTTTAACACTGTTGTTGATTTTGTTAATTAATATTTGGCTTAAAAAATAAAAAAGATGCCTAAGAAATCATATCTAAATCTGTTCTATCCTTCTTAGATCTTACTCGTACTACATCGAGGTGTCTATGGACGAGCTGGATTGGGTGCGTGTGGTGGATCACTCCAAGTTCCTGTGTCGCTCCTGGCAGAACCTCTATTTCCAACCCCGTGTTTGCAGGTTAATGTTATTTTGCACGGATGAAACACTGCCACCTAGTGGCGCAAGTAGTGCAGCAGCGTGACGCGAAACAAACAGGATTAAAGGATAAGACATGAAATCCGTTTAGTGCGTGTATCTCAACTTATCATTGAGATGATGAATAATTATTACTTTATAATTAACATTTATTGACATTTGGCTGAATAGTAATACATTTCACACTTTGTATTATTAGTGCAGTCAATAACGCGTTGCCTCGTGTCAATGGCGTTTTTGTACAGGTTTATCCGTGTTGTTGGGACACACAACACCGTGAACAAGGTCTTCCATCTGGTGGCTCTGGAGTGTATGTACACACAGCATCCTTTCATCCTGGAGAGCGGCCTTCTGGGTAACCTGGTTGATATTTATGTGTTATTTGATAGACTGTAAATGCGTGATTATAGGTTTCTTTTTCTCTGTTTGTTTATTTATTTAATGTTTATTTACGTCTAAAAAGAAATGGCAAGACACGAGTACAAATTTTATGACGGTTCCAGGGAAAGGTGGAAGCAAACCGTCTGAGAACCTTTGAAAAATATTAATTGTCCGTATCACTTTAATAGCAGTAAATGGTAAACTTCATGGTCCATATTCTCCTGCAGACAGTAGGTTCCTGTTGTTTCTTAGTTAAATGCAGAAACACACTAATTGGACAGTTAATGATTGCAAGAAAGTTCTGTAAAGCTGAAATGTTAAGGAAAGTTTTTTTTTCAATGAAATTAAAGTGGAACATCGGGATATTTTATAGATTTGTTCGGTCAACTTTTGACAGGTTTATATAGCGTTATAAACTCCCGCAGTTACTCCGAATGACTTTTTCTAGTCCCCAGTGAGAACATAGCGACGGTTCAGACGTGTGCGAGTGTGGTGGAAGGCGTGAGCCGCTGTCGAAATGCCCTGTTAAACGGAGACACAAGCCACTACGACTGGGACTCGGGATACACCTGCCACCAGCTGGGCTCCGGAGCCATCGTCATCCAGCTCGCCCAGCCTTACCTAATCAGCTCCATAAGGTACAGTCGTGGCCATCATCTCCTCTTTCTGCAACAAAAACAATCAATAAAAAAGCCAATTCAGACTTGAGAATCTAGGAATGTTCAAGTTAAGCTTTTCTGAAAATGATTTGCATGTCATTTTGGTTTCTGATAGTGATAGGTCATCTGGCACATTTCAGTTGGAAATAATAGGAAAAATTGGAGTAGGATCATATGACTTGGTAATATTTATACAGTATATTAAAAATATATATATAATATGTTGTATGTGTTTGTAGGTTGTTGTTGTGGGACTGCGATGAGCGAAGTTACAGTTACTATGTGGAGCTCTCTGCTAATCAGCAGCACTGGGTCAGAGTGGTGGATCGCACTCGAGTGGCATGCAGGTGAGATTTTTCAGGAGGTATCATATATAAATGGGTTTTACTGAAACCTTTATTCTCAATCTCTGATTGCACATGACACATGACCTTTTGCTCAGAAGTTCGAGGCACGCATTTGTATAGTTTGTCTTTTGGATGTGGTAGCATTCGATTTTTCCTGCTGTAGAGCTCTGACTCTATTGAACATGTTTGGGATGAATGTGAACACTGACACCCCTCACATACATCAGTACCTGACTTCACTAACACCCTTCTGCCTAAAGGAGCTCAAATCTACACAAGTACATCTTCCCAGTCAGGTGTCCACAATCTATTGTCCCTTTGTACATTTAAGTAACTGACTCAAACTCTTTGTCTTTTCTACATAGGTCATGGCAGACTCTGCGTTTTGAGAGACAGCCGGCTTCCTTCATTCGCATTGTGGGGACACACAACACTGCTAATGAGGTGAGAGTAAGGTCACCATTTGAGTTTTTTAGCATTTTCTTGTGGATTTTATCGATATCTAGGTTTGATCGTACTTCCCGATAATCACTTAATCGACCGCTAGTTTTTGAAAAAACTAATAACAATCCGTGTATAATAGTGCTGAACTTTATTACAAACATAACAGTATTGAATCGTTTGCTAAATAAAATAAATATGAATTTATTAATTAATAGATAAATCTTCTTCATAAATAGTAAATATTGCGCTCGCCGTGCAGCACGCATACTCGGTTGTAAAAACAAGCAGCATGTGTTGTCAGTGACACGCCTCTAGAGGGCGCTTTCGTAATGACAGTAGACAGAAAGTCGGAAAAATGGTATGGAAAAATGGATTCAACTATTTGTGCCGATTAATCGGTCGATTTTTGATAGTTAATGTTATAACATTTGTAGTAACAGGAGCTGCACAATATTACCCGAAATTATAAACAGAAAAAAGTGGTGTTTTTTAATTTATGGAAATTTCTGTGGTAAAAGAGGAATATTCTTGTTGTTTCTCACTCCAGGTGTTTCACTGTGTGCACTTTGAATGCCCGGCTCAACTGGACACTGAGGTCAAAGAGGGCACACCGGGCTTGGATCACCCAAACGCAAACCACAGTACCCGCATGCTCAGCACTCCCAGCCACAGGGCCTCTCCTCCCAGAGATCCTCCACTTCGTCTTTGCACACATTAGGAATGTGAATCTTGCAGTTGTTTTTTTTTTTTTTTTTGCTCAAACACACCAGGCGCTTATGTCGTAGGATTGTGTTCCAGCGTCACGTGCTGCTAATAGTATCTAAAAAATATATTTATTATGAAGGTGTTTAGTTCTAGTAAAGGGGAAGATGATGATGGTGGTATTTATGAAGGCATTGCTGTATATAGGCATTTCGTTTATTCTGTTCCATCTACTCCACAGTCTTTTGTTTTGTTTTATTGTGGGTATCACTTTTAATGAATGTCATCTTTTTTTTTTTTCCTTTTTTCTGGAAGAATGCATGATATTAGAAGTGAAAATATCAAAATATGAGTATTGCTTTCTTTTTTTTTAATATATATTACAAATAGTAGACAGTAAGACACAACAGACACAAAAACTGGAGTTCCATAGAATGTAGACATGAAAGAGCAGGGTTAAAAAGGTGTGTGTGTGTGTGTGTGTGTGTGTGTGTGTGTGTGTGTGTGTGTGTGTGTGTGAGAGAGTGTAAATGCAGAACACCCAGAATTGTTTTACATTGTTCTTATTGCTTATAGACAGGGTAATAAGATACAAAAAAATGCCAGGGTGGTAATTTCATACAACGTAATGAAACTGTAAAACACTTTGTCCCTGTTATCACTTACGGTATAGCAGGTATCACCAGCCTCTTCCTTTTTTTGACACTGTTTTTGAATAAGGCAAAGCACAAGCTGCCCCTTGAGATGTGCATGAGTCTAAAAAAATTTTGAATACAACTAAAAGAACTCATTTGCTGGATCGGGATCTGATCAAACAGTGTTAGATACGAATCAGAGTGTGTACCTGTTTTACTCTGGCCTTTTGTACTGGATTGTATAACTGCATATTGAGATGTTTTATCATATAAAGACTGCGATCCTGTGGAAAAGCATTACTTACGATCTAAAGGCTACAATTTCCTATAGTCTGTGTATAACCACAATTTCTATTCAGTCCATGGATTGTTGATTAAACGATGTGGAATATGGTTTTCTCGTCGCACTCAACGATGTCTGCAGGTCATATTCGAGGTAAACTCTGACTTAAAGTTGTCAATTAGCAAATGGGTGATAAAACTAATTCTCCTTTTCTTTTTCTTTTTCATATGGCACTGTGAGATCTTGAACCAGTCATTTCTATTCGGGTTAGACAATGAGGGTGGTTTTTGGGTCGAATCCCTTGGTTGAACAGATCATGTAGGGAGATTGAAATGATCAGAAGGGTGTGTAGGATTAGAATTTATTACTGTGATGAAAAATAATGTATGGTTTAGAGACAGTGGTATTGAGTAAAAGATAGGAGGTGGAGCTGGAGGTAGCAGAGCTGAAGATGTTGAACTTTTCGTTGGGAGTGACGACGATGGACAGGATTAGAAATGAGTTTATTAGAGAGACAGCACATGACAAGGTGAGGGAGGTAAGATTGAGATGGTTTGGACATGTGCAGAGGAGGGACATGGGGTATATCAGTAGAAGAATGCTGAGGAGGGAGGAAAAAAAGGAAGGCCAAAGAGGAGGTTATGGATGTTTATGGTGAGGGAAGACATGCAGGTGGTTGGGGTGAAGGATGATCCGCTGTGGCGCCCCCTAGTGGGAGAAGCCGAAAGAAGAAGTCTGATAAAGAAAATGACTGAGTATTTAAGGGACGTGGTTTTAATCGTTTATTCGATTCATTTATTCGTATTTCTTGGGAATAACGGAAACGGTTATACAAATGAAAATATAAAAAATGTTTGAACTTTATAGATTGGTAGAATTTTCTTTTTAGTTGTTGTATTATCATTCATATTTGGAGGGTCTCCGCTATGCGTTTCCGTAGTGTAGTGGTTATCACGTTCGCCTAACACGCGAAAGGTCCCCGGTTCGAAACCGGGCGGAAACATGTTTTTAATTTGTTTTGTTTTTTCTTTTCTTTTAAAATACATATCATAATTAAATACATGTATTAAAAATATATAAACTAAAATACTAAATATATAACAATTACTCGAAGAGTAAATCAATGTAATATTCTGTATAATGTAGCATTTAGGATAATCAAGGTTGTAGCACCATGCTTAGTGTATAAAAGTACACATAATATAAATAGATGAGCAAATTTATCGCTACTGAACAAGACCGTATAAGGACAATGTTGTGTTATTCTTATTTACTATAAAACTGTTGTTTTGCAGTCAAACCACTAGATGGCGCACCAAAGTGAAGTTTGGGTTTTCTCCAGAGGTTCCTAAATTTTGATCCACCTCCCCTGATCTTCATTTTCTTTTTATACCACAGCAGCCCTCAAATCTCTGTCTGAATTCTCCTGACATCACTTCAGTAATGTCGGTAAATCAAACCACAGGTCTGTATGATGTTTATAAGACTGTGTCTGTTTTTTTTTAATCAGCAGCTTATTTACAGGTTGCAGACGTATCAACGTCTTCTCAACTTCTCCGAGCATCAAACACGTCAAGTCAAGTAGGCTTTTATTGTCATTTCAACCACATAAATTGCAGTGCACGTTGAAACAAAACAACGTTCCCCCAGGATCAAGGTGGTGCATCAGACAACATAAATTAACTACACAAACTACACAAAACTCCAAACTAACAAATAACAAAAAAAAAATTTAACCTAATGAGCACATCTTAATGTTTCAGCTCCACTGATCTTATTATCTTAACTAATATAAATGGACATTCGTGTCACCCAGTTGAGGATGGTTTCCCTTTTGAGTCTGGTTCCTCTCAAGGTTCTTTCTCATACCATCTCAGGGAGATTTTTCATGCCATAATCTTCCATAGCGATAAACTTATAGGCACTAAATGTATAAATTCCATCTTGATAACTTCTTTCTCTTTGAAAAGTAGGAATAAAACTGAATTGGATTGACGTACCGCCTCATTAGCTTGTTAAAGCTTTGACACGGATTCTGCAGATCGATGTTCTGAGGAGGAAAACATCTACCACTGGTTACAATAAATCACCTGATCTAATTGCTAATCTAATAATAAAAGATGAATATTGGGGCGTCCATGTTGTTGTTTTTTCCAACTTTGTCCACAGAGGTCAAAATTAACGACAGGCTCCAAGGTTCCACTTCTGAGACTCGTTACATGTTGATGGAGCAGCATTAATAACTTCATTTTCCTCAAAAAAAAATGTTTTTCCATCCATCAACATCAACCTTTTGTTAGAAGTTTGAATTTACTACTCTCTCTCATACACTGACCTGAGAGGATTTATTAGATTATGTGAATTGAATGCAAATGAACTGTGGCTTAAAACACACTACAGTATGTGTTTGGCGTTCACCTCCCACACACACACACACACACACACACACACACACACACACACACACATTTGTTATGCAAACTTGTAAAGGCTTTCAAATGAATATATTTTGCTAATGCTGTAGAGCCTTTTTTTTACCAGACACATCTCAATAGCGCTGACCCAAAACTTACTTTCTTTTGTTAAAGTAATTACTGTGAATACGAATTCACAATTGTTCAACATGTTCCTTTCCTTGCTCTTTAGAATCTGACTTGAAAAGCTAGCTTGAGTGTTACGTAGCATGTAGTTAGCTTGGTTTCTGTGAAAGAATTAAAGGAGCTCTTTAATCAGCTGAGCGCCATGTTCGTAGCATAACCTGCCACTTAGCTATATACTATTTTAAAAGTTTTTCATGACTAAAATTCATATTTAAAAGCTGTATATTAGCGTTTTCCACATAGTCTGTGTACTTATTTAGGGTTGTTATCATACTAGCCAACATGTGAAAGACTGCAAACAAACCTAAAGCTTGTTAGCATTCGCTTATATTTTCCTTGAATCCTCGGTGGAAAAGAAGCTCCATATTTGATTGTAAAGACTTTTTCTACTTTTACATTTGTACTCAAAAGTAAACATTGAAAACCTCGATTTACCATGTTCTTCTTTAACTCGAATACATTTGTGCTGACGATTCAACTTTCACCAGAGGATTCAGCTGTTTTTGATTGTTTTGAAATTTCACTTTCATGCGAGTCTCTTTTAAAGTTTTGCTTTATACAATCATACGTTTTCATTCCTGTGACATCTGCAATATCTCTGATTATCTGGTTATGAATGTTGCCTCACTTGGAAACCTTAAGCACAGTGGAACCTCAATACTCGTGACCTTGACACTCGCTACCTCGATAGTTCGCGACTTTTCGTTTGGATCCGGACTGAGATTAATTCGCGAAAAATCATTCGCGAGAAGCCGCGAGTGGCTCGAAAGTTAGGAGTAACATTTTAATTTGTACTAATAAATTACATAAAAAGGTTTGAAAAACGATTTTCTTATTGTATTATTCATTTAAAGTGCTAAATAAAACATTTCTGACAAGTAATTTACAATTTTTGTTGCATTTACACTACAGTACATGTACAATTCCCCTCTCAAACCTCGCGATTTTTTGTTACTCGTAGAACGAAACCCCCACGCGAGTATCAAAGTTGCACAGTACTGTGAATACTAATTGTTCGACTGTTCAACATCGTCCTGCTCGTTTTTTATCATCTTTTTAAAAAGCTAGCTTGAGGGTCACGTAGCATGTAGTTCGCTTGGTTTCTGTGAAAAAAGAACGGTGAGAGACTGCAAACGAATGCTTGTTAGCATTAGCTAATGCTTTCATTCATTCCCTGGTGAATATTCCATTGTGAATCCTTGTTCTGCTTTCACTTCAGTACTTTAATTCAGTACGTCGTTAATCAAAAGTCAAGTTACAAACTTTTTATCATGTTCTACTTATAATTGAAGGAAGTTGTGCTAACACTTCAACTCTCACCAAAGGATTTCGTTGGTTTTTTTTTACGTATAATTTTACTTTCCTGTGAGAACTTTTTAAGTTCTGCTACATACAATCATACCATTTTTTTTTTAATTATTCCTGTGACCTCTGCTTTATCACTGGTTATCCGGTTATGCGAACGCTACTTCGCTCGCTAACCTTTAAGAATATGATTTGACGAATATTGATTTTCGGTACAGTATGAAATTAGATTTTTAGACTAACTGACCCGTGTCCTTGAATGTGTTCACCAGGACCTAAGAGAGGTTTTTCTTTGTGCTGAGCTTGAATGAGGAGCTTAGCTAAGTAAAAACTTTTTGTTGAGGAACATAAAAGAAAATCTTCTTGTTCGGGTTTATGCTTGTTTGAATTTTTTTATTCAACTGATAAATAAAAATCCATGATTAGCTAGCAACTATTTCTTATTCCAACTCTGGAGTACATACTCCCATTTCTTTAGTCTCACATTCTTGGCATTCATGAAGGAGAAGAATTCCCTTCTTTATCCCAGTTATTGTCTCTTACTTCTTTTGCAGTTAATTCAGGTATGTGGGAACAAAGATGGTCAGCTGTCTCACTTCTTCACACAAGCTTGCTTTTTTTATCCTCAGTGGAATGTTTGTGAATCAAAGCGGTAAAAAGAAGATTCCAACTGAGATGAGTGCACCAACCTTCTGTAGTCTGTGCCACTTTAGTGATGCTTTAATCAGCAGATTAATGGATAACAAGCTCACAAGGCTACAGGACAGGGTTTCGGTCGCTTTGTTATAAATGTAATAAGTAAAATCAGATTTATGAGTTAGATAAGACAGAATGTCTATTGATTCTTTGTTTTTGCTGATCATTTATTTTTATTTTTTTAAAGATTTGTAGAGGAAAAAAAGCTGCTGTTTCTCTCATGCATTTTTTCTGTGAGGATTTCTGAGGAGAAAATGCGAGAAAATGATACAAATGCAAAAATGCTCATTTATTTTTTAATTTTAGAATGGTTTGGTTCAGTTGTCATGTGCAGAGAAGAAACATGGGGTATATCAGTAGAAGAATGCTGAGGATGAAGGTGCCAGGCAGAAGGAGATGAGGAAGGCCAAGAAGGAGGTTTATGGATGTGGTGAGGGAAGACATACAGGTGGTTAATTTGAAAGCGGCAGATGAAGAGGACAGGGTGGTATGAAGACGGATGATCCGGGAAGTAAAGAAGTAAAAATACTTCGTTATTGTACTTAAGTAGATCTTTCTGGTGTCAGTATTTTACTTCACTTTTTCTTTCATTCATTGCATATTTAATTACAAATATTTGTACTTTCTACTTCTGACTTTTTTTTTAAACCTTGTTACTTTAGTTTCAATCTATTTAGTGACATGATCAATTTTTTTTTCCCAGCATTGTGCACCTCTTTCAGCCAGGCACTCATTTTATTAACGTGCGATTAATGCATCGTGCCTTTGTGTTTGACAATTTTAATAAAAAATGTAAATAAATAAAACCTAATTTGCAAATAAATAAGATTGATTTAATATTTCTGAATTTTCTCTTGTGTCTTTTTTTATTGTACTGCTTCAGAGAGGCCTTTGTGCACTCCACTGCCTGGTATCTTCCTTTTAAATGAATCAAATCTCCTTTGAGAATGCGCTCAATATACATACTCTCCTTTTTTCTTGACACCCATTGTGTAGGCAGAAGGAAAGGAGAAAACTCAAACTTTAAAAGTTCCAGGATGCTCTTACGTGTAAACTTGGTCTTTGAATCAAGTCCTTTATTTATTAGCTGGGCATGTATACGTGTGTTGAAAGGGGGAAAGGGGAGATACGTCTTTGAATATTTTTGGTGCATCTCAGGAGGCTTCCAGTTCTGAACCCAAACTAGGCAACAAGTGCAAAGGAAAGTGACACACTGGAAATAAATTGATTGTTTTTGCATGCGTTCACCCCGTGGCCACTTTACCAGATACATTCAGCTTCAATGTGCATTCATTAACCACTGTGTAAACCTAACTACTGCTAGCCCAAATGTTTCTGTTCACACTATGGATGCCAAGTCCATCCACCACTGGCTTCTTCTGACCAGGTAAGGATTATATCATTGGTATAACACATATGAGCATTTGCTAAGAAATTCATAAAACATTTGGCGGTGCAGTGGATTACAATATATCGACTCTAAACAGTCACTTCCTCATCGGCTTCTCAATTTTCTTTCTCTTGTAGACCAAAAAGAATTTCCTGTAACCAAGAAAAAGTGCAAAGTCCCCCATCCTAAAGGTCTCAGCTTCTGGTACTGAGGACTCCTTTCAAGATGTTAAATAAGCTTCTCCTTGCCAACAATCTCTTTACATCAACATTCTGACATTTTTCTTTCTTACACAACAGCACATTAGTATTTTATATTATATTAATAACCTTAAATTATGTAGAAACCCTATAATACAAATTCATTCAGTGATTCACAGTTACATGGAATACACAGGAAATTACTAATAACTGTGGCTAATAAATAGCTGGAATGAATAAAGTGTTTAGAACTATGCCAGTGTGTTAATACTGATGTAATATACAAATAATATTTTCTGATGTGGTGTTTTATCATTAACTGATCAACAACAGGGTGTAAGAGTAAATGTATAATGATTAAATACATATTCATAAACTGTTTATTGTTTCCCCATTTTGTTGTGTTACAATCTGGAACTGAAATGATTTCATTGGGACTTGGAAAAACACATTATATTTCTATAATGTAAAAATAAATGTTAGCTAGTTGTGATTGCACAATCTAATCAAAATAAAAAGAGTGAAGCACGGTGGTGGTAGTGTCATGCTGAGCATTACTTACGGTTTCACCTTACTAACTTTTTATATAACATTGAATTGAATCTTCACATAAGCAAAGCTTTAATTTTTTAATTATGACCTTTCCCCAATTTCCATTACATTTCAGCAATGCAATTTGATCAAAAGGCCATTTCGAGACAAAGTGTACACATAAAGGAGAAATAATATATTACAGAGGTGCCCAAACCTTTTCCTAAGAAGGACCAGAAATTAAAATTAATCAAAGGAAATAAATCATACCAAGCATTATCGTAAAACTAAAGTTGATGTTTTTCCTTTTATTTATGATTTCATAATAAATACATACAACACATTACTCTGTAATCTACTTAAACTAAATTACATTTATAGTACAATGAAAAACAATCCAATTTATTGTAGAGTTCAATGCCTAATACAGCTATTCACTATTAAAATGAACAAAGTGAAACATGGTGATGGTAGCATCATGCTGAGTATTGTATAGCTAATAATTGCCCCCGTACAGCAGCTATGAATAATAAACTGTTTTAACTAACAAACATATTTATGTTGAATGAGCGAAATTCAATATCGGCATGATGTTTCTCAGACACAGTCTGGTTGAAAACACATCAAGCCTTTCGTTAGTAGGTTTTTTCTCAGCTAAAAGAGCAGATCTGTAGGGATCATAGATATAAAGGGTGTTTGGTGAACTGGGATTTCTGGATGCTGTCGTCCCACAACTCTAACAATGAGAAACAGTCCAATTTATTGTAGCGTTCAATGCCGATTACAGCTATTCAGCGACCTATAATGAGAGACATGGTCCTTATTTTTCACACGCTTTTCCAAATAAGATTTTTCCCCTTTTCTCATATATGCCATGGCGACCCGAATCATAGGGCACCAAAGGGCAGCTTCGGCCCCCAGGCCCTAATTTGGGCATCTCTGCTATAATAATAAATAATGCATCAAATGGTGATCCTTGATGTTTATTGATTTGACTTTTTTTTGTATTTATACCATGGCACTGATGTATTTAGGGTAAAATGTATGAATTCACACGAGGATGAGGAGCCATGAACAGAGCTGTTCCAGAAGAGCTTCTCAATCACAAATCGCTTTACAAACAAGGAATACAGCTCGGGCTGTTCCAATTTATTCCGGGGGGTGCACAATAAGTGCGTCCACTAAATACTCGAGACAAATTTAATCGCCTTTAATAGACACCCGCATATTTTTAGAATGTGTCCTAAATCAAAACTAGAGCTGTGTTCAATCTGGAAATAGGTCTAATCAAACATTTGCGTAACTGTCCCCAGATCCATCGAAAACCCCCGGGGACGTGTTGGTAGCGCTCACACTCCAGCTGATCGGCCTCGGCTCCCGGTGCGGTCCGGCGGACTGTACGCGGCTATACATCATTTCTCGACGGCTTTTTCCCCCTGTTTTAATCGGAAAACATAATTATTACTACGTGTTCTTGACGACCTGGGTGTCGTGTGTTGTCTTATTTTTGTTTTTGGAACCCAGGATTATATTACAAAGCCATTTCGGGAAACGGCTGGCTGAGGAATTTCCCAACAACAAACAGGCCGCTAGCGCATCCCCGGTCTTTCTTAAGAGGAGATCGCCGATTTTCACGCTTCACCATGGGGGACACTGGGAGCGAACGCAGCAAGCCGACGAGTAACGTTATACCTCCGCGGTGTCCTTGCGGATTTTGGGGGTAGGTCCAGAGTTTGAGAAAAAAAAACCCTGTTTTTATGGAGCTTAATAAAGAACTCGGTTAAAAAAAAACAGTCAAAATGGGAGAAGGAAATCCATCCTGTTAGCATTACTAGCTAAGCGTTAGCTCCAGGGGCTACTGTCAGTTGGTTCCCATTGTTTGAGTAGGCCAGGATGGGGGTGGGGAAGAAGCTGCTCTGTTTTTTCAGCTGTTCTCTCTCTCCTTTTTCCACTTTTTACCTTCATAAAATGTTTTACACGAACACGGTTTTGTTAAAGCAGCCTATTCATAGTGAATCGATTGATTGATTGATTAGCTTGAGCTAGCAGAGAAGTTGACAGGTTATATAGCCGACCCAATACAGGGCTCAGCGTCTGTTCAATAGAATCCAGTGAAAAACCAGCGAGTCTTAGACATTTATTAGGTACATATAATAATAAAAAAACACGACGTCCTGGTTTATTTGTCCACTCTGGCCATCATTGATCACAAGCTGTCAGTTGCACAGGTGGAGTCCTTTTGCGCAACGCTGTAAAAGCCCATCAGATAGAGATGGGGGAGGGTAAAGCACTGAGAGTCTTTCTCCTTTTTGACACAAGGAAAAGACTTCACACTGCAAAAGATCTGATTGGTTTATTATCTTTTGAACCTTGAGCACACACTGATCTAAGGGAATCCTTCATTTGCAGAGTTCATTATCACTCTAATCCTACCAAAGGGTCTCCAGGAACGAAGGAATCATTGAGGGACACCTCCAGTAGGAAGGACATGTCAGGAACACGGCTCACGATATCGGATCACATCAGCGCCTTCGTAATAAATACACGTCTAGGTTTAACGTTCGAGATGATCCATCGCGGTTGTTGTTGTTGTTGTCTCTCTCTGGAAAGCAAAACTCCTCACGTTAAAAAGAAACCACATACTCAATGCCCTGACAATGGAGACTCCTTCCTTAGGTCTGTGCTAATGGAAACCCTTTTAATCATCACCTCGTGTATTACTGTCACCATAGAAAAGATAACGTGCGATAATATTAACTTGTTCAAGCTGCTGTCATTGGAAATGAGTCACCACATTCTGAGTGTGAGGTATAAGTGAATCTAAGTGTCATTTCCTTATAAAGAATTTGCTCTGAGTAGAGAGGCTCTAATTAGCTCTAATTGTTGAGTTTATGTGAGAGAAATGATCACGATATATTATATATATCACGTGATATTCAGTATAGGTTATATGGAGGAAAAAGGTTGTGGCCACCTGAACATAAGAGCCAACATTTAGTTCTGTTTCCCTTGTAGCCCCCATTTACTGTCATAATAACCCCCATTCTACATTTAGATGTTCCACTAGATTTCGGAGGGTGCTTGTAGAGATTTGTGTTTATTCAGATACAGTTAGTAAAGTCAGTTACTGATGTAGGTGAGGTGAGGAGGCCTGGGGTGCAGTCTACGTTCCAATTCATCCCAAAGGTGTTCAGTAGATTTCAGATCAGGGCTCAGAAGATTTCATACTCCAACCAACTTCCTGCACAGGGGCACTGCCATGCTGGAACAGGTTTGGGTCTTCTAGTTCGAGTAAAGGGAAAATTTAATGCTACCACATCCAAAGGCATTCTAGACAATTGTGTGGCTTTTAATTTGTGGCATCAGTTTGGAGAAGACCCTCTGGGAATGTCTGGGAAAGTCTGGTGTCCCAATACTTTTGTCAATATAGTGTGAAGGAGATTTATTTATATCTATATATATCTATATCTATATCTATCTATATATATATATATATGTGTGTGTGTGTGTGTGTGTGTTTGTTTATAGTTTATGTAGAATGTAGGGGTAGCATCTGTTCTACAATCAGTACTTCAGTACAGTGACCGTTCATGTGAACTTTAACTTGGAGATCATTGAGCTGTTGTTTTGTTAGTTTTATTTGCCTCGATGCTTCATGTAGTCCATTTAACTACACATGGAGCACTGTGTTTCCCCACGGCTCATTATTACTGACGCACTACATTCTAAACTCTGGAGCTCTCTGGGAATGTAAACACTATGGAAGCCCGTTTCTGCCACATACCAAAAAAAAAGTTTTTTGTATCCAATCTATATTTCTCGCAATTTAGACACTTTTTTTGCAATTCTGAGTTTTTTTTTTTTTTTTTTGCAATTTGAAATTTTTATTCTTCGCAATTCCGACTTTGTTTCTCGAAATCCAAACTATATTTCTCGCAATTCTGACTCTTTTTTTTTGCAATTCTGTCTTTTTTCCTCGCAATTCTTACTTTTTTCCCGGCAATTCCGACTTTTTTCCCCTGCCAATTCTGACTTTTTGTCCTTGGAATTCCGACTGTGTTTCTCAAAATCTAATCTATATTTCCGGCAATTCCGACTTTTTTTTCCAATTCTGACTTTTTATCCTCGAAATTCCGACTGTGTTTCTCAAAATCTAATCTATATTTCCGGCAATTCTGACTTTTTTCTCGGAATTCCGACATTTCTTCCTGCCATTCTGCATTTTTTTCTCTCGCAATTTTGTCTTTTTTTTCTTGCAATTCCCGACTTTTTTTTCACGCAATTCCAGTTGCCAGAAAGCTTTACACATTGAAAATACAATGGGCTACAATCAATAGAATCGCATGGTATTAAACTAATCCTCAGATCCCTGGAGAAAACTCTGTGTAACAATCGGCTCTGGAGGAGACGGAACAAGACGGATGAAGCAGAATGCACCAGAATCGTTGGATATTTACGAGAAACAAGTTGCAATTGCGAGAAAAGTTAGGTAAACTTTTTGAATGTGGCAGAAACGGGCTTTCATTTTCAACATGGAAGATGCTGCAGAATGAAAGAATGGTGGAACGGGGGGTAAAAAACAGCGAGGGGCGAGGAGAAGATTCCGGCCAAAGAAAACCGCCCGAAAGTTTCCAAAGTTTGCGATCATTTCAGCATAACACTTTCAAACGTAAAGAAAACACCATACAGTGTGTTTACCGATTTTAAAGTCGTTTGAAGTTGATTTTCATATTTTTATTTTTATGTCTGCATTTTGATGTAATATGGCAATTAAATGCATGAAATGCCTTTAGTTTTCACAGATATTCTTGTATATGCAATTTCAGCAATAAAAATGTAAATTTTTCTGAAAAGGTAGCAAATTACTTGTTTATTTAAAGAGACCGGTCTTATTTTCTCCTGTATATTTAGTATTGCTTTTTACTAAAGAGAAAAAAAACCTTCTTATCTGTTTACTTGAATAATCGATAGAATACTTAATTACTAAATAATCGATAGCTGCAGCCCTGTGTTATGTTATTTAAAAATTAAATATAATCTTTTTCCAATGAAAGGAGAAGTGCAACAGAGAAATCTTTACAGTTTTTGGTTCATTGGCTTGCAAATATTTACCGCTTCGTCAGTTTGGCTGCGAGCATAAAACAAATAACTCTTTTGCGTAAACGCCTCGACATGGCACATCAGCTTGTGATTATGATAATATACGCCATCGTAATCATAAAGACAACGATTTGAATCTGATTTCCACTCTTGTAAACAGTCGTGCATTTTCCTCAAATAATTGGCAGTCTGTAGTGTTCGAGTGATCGTATAGAATGCTAATGAGTAAAGCAGCGTTATTAATGTTGTATAATGCTACCAGGCTATAAGACTTAATTTAGCCGGAAACCTGTTCCAGCCTGTTCGCCGTAAGAAATCCGTACATTTTAGTGCTCACAGTTTATAGGAAAATGTCCTTTTTCTTTGCGTATTCATTAATGTCTGTTTAGTTCTACCAGTTTGTAGACGTTTAACCGCGACGATTTGTGCATTTAGGACATAAAAGTCTCTTCTCACGCGATAAGCTGAAGACTTTGTGTTTCTCTGATAGCTCTTAATACCACAGAAAGGTTGCCTATAATTACTTTTCTACTTTGGCAGAGTTTAAAACAGAAAGCATTAATTATACAGCGCCGGTTATCTGCTTTCTACATTACGGCTTGTAAAGAAAACCCTCTCCAAGCCCCGGGCAGCGGTGGTCATGATCACTTTCCTAGGTTTTTTTTTTATTATTGTAATTTTTTGGCCTAAAAATAGACAAGGTTGTTTTTTCGAGTTATCGTTTGCGAAGTTGGTGAGAAATCTTGGCTAGTCGGAACATCGGTAATTTCTTTTTCGATTTTGAGACAGGTTTGTGATAAGTGAAAAACAAAGTGGAAAAAATTACTGAACGTGAACGTTTTGAAGCTCGCTTGATCAGATACTAAATGCGATGTTGCTACCGCAACAATTAAACTGTAAAAGAAACCTTTCGAGCGCAAATTTGTGCTGGTCAGACGCAAATAATGGCTTTTGCGTAGAAACCCGAACACGACTGGTCATGGATTTAACAGTCTTGCTGACAATTGATCAATTATGTAACGTTTTTGTTAAAAGAGAACGATAATCAGAAACTTTTTCATTTCTTTATTGACGTACTTAATTAGCGAGCAATCTCAGCCCGCGTGTGAGTTTTCAGCAAAATGAATTCGAAACTTGGCATTACGCTGCAGCTTCTACTTCTACTTGACTGCTGTAATAAATGTAATACCCGATCCAAGAACACAGAAATGTAAAGAATCGGATCATACTGTGAAATCTGTACTGTGAGATGCTGAAGCTTGTGGCCAGAAAAGTGTACAATAGGACCATAATGTGTCCAGCTTGCTAACTTTATCTGCATACGAATGATCCCTGATTACAATTCCTGCCGTAAAGAAAAGGCATGTTGGTACAAGGTGGATCAGGTGTAGGCGTATCAAGGGGAGCAGAGGTTGTTTGTAAAGCACATTTCACAGGGGAGGTTTAATAAGACATTAGACGATTAGGATAATTTTTTTATTTAGTTTCTCTTAGCTGGTTTCAATGGCAAGGGATCAGCACTCAATGTATTATGAATTATAGTAAAAATAAGATGCTAGATGATTTCATTACTTAAATAATTTTTTAATAGCGTTATATATTTTCCCCTGAATTGGTGAAAGAAAAAAAAAAAAACCTTTCCACTGTCTATTTGCAATTTACCCTTTGAAAATGGACAGTCTGATAAATTTTTCATTCCCAAGCGACCGTACACTCGTCCCAAGTAAAAGCCGCTGTCCCCGCACCTGAACGTTAAAGCCATCGTTTCATTCATGAGCCCGAGTTCATTATACCAGGCCATTTAAAAAGATTCAGAAGTTTCCAAATTGCCATCCTATCATCAATATCTGCTTCATGAATGCGATGAGATGAGGGTTTGGCATGGAAATTGGCTTTTCTCATCATATTTATTATGCAAATATGAAACTTTTTAAGGTTCCCACCTTCTTGGTTCTGAGGAGAAAAATCGCCAGCGTTTGTGAGTTCTGCTTTCTGGATTTAGAAATCGGGGCACACCCTCAGGCACATCCGCATCTTAGTACAAAATGCTAAGCTTTGTAGAGCAGCGGTCCCCAAACTTTTGTTTTGCATTAAGCATTTATTTTGAAGTAGCGCCAATAAATAAATCTCTATTCTTTCTATCTATCTATCTATCTATCTATCTATCTATCTATCTATCTATCTATCTATCTATCTATCTATCTATCTATCTATCTATCTATCTATCTATCTATCTATCGGGGCAAAGAAAAACTCTGAGATGGTATGAGGAAGAAACCTCGAGAGGAACCAGACTCTTGTCAGACCGTTTAAACTTGACCCTTGAACTTTCAACTGCTCAGGTTTCTTTATAATTTTTTTTTCTTCTTTACATCTACAAAATACAATTAGTAAACGATACAATGTTCCATTTAACATATGGATTAGGACAAACTGTACACCCTGACCAGGAGTTCAGTTAATGGGCTGCAGGTGTAAAGTAATAAACATCTGCTCTAAACATCTGTTCGGTTCTAATGTAAAGCTGATTATCTAGTGATGCTGTAACGCCCGCTATTAGTAGGTGTGTATCAAATAAGGATTTCCTGCTTAATATTAAAATGTTTTTTTGGGAAAATGTTTGGTATGCGGCTGGAGTTACACTAGCTGGGCAAAAGTTTGTGGACACCGGACCATACGATTGTGTTTTTGACTTCCACATGTAGTCTCCATCTCTAGGTAGATGTTCTACTAGATTTTGTGGAGGCTTTTTCTCATTCAGGCACAAGGGTGATAGGAACTGATGTTGGTGAGGTGCGGAGGTGCCGTTAGCAGTCGCATTTACAGCTCTATAGTAGGAGATCTTCCATTCCAAACCATGTAAAGCACATCTTCATGGAGTTTGTGCACAGCAGCATGGTCATGCCGGAACAGACATACTACACCAGAAGTTCTCAAAGTTTTTCTGCGATTCCTCACTTCAGAGGGGGTGAAATGTGAGGCCCCACCTGTCCTTCATCACCCCAAAAAATAGTAACGAAATCCTTCGTTTTGAAAATGTCTAATTTATGTTAGGTATCCTAACTGAATTCGTCTACATCGTTTTCATTTACTTGCTTTAATGACCTAATTGTTTGTTTGTGGTTGTTTCGAGTGTATGAACTTTATTATTAGAATGAAGATCACACACAAAAAAATCGACATAAATCGTGCCATTCATTGCACCCCACCTGTCATGTCGTTTTTTCACCACTAGAGGGGCGTGCCCTTTAATTTGAGAACTACTGTACTATGCAATTGTGTGCCTCCAACTTTGTGGGTAGGGGTTTGGAGAAGAAACCACATATGCCTGGAAAACTCAGGTGTCCCCAAACCTTTGTTCATATAGTATAAGTACTACGTCATGCTAGCTTTTTAGCTTTTTATATATAAAGTCAGACTTCCTGCTAGTTTTTCTAACGTGATAAACCTGGTAATCCAGCAGTCTTACCTAGTATAGTTGAACCAGTTATATACATAGCATTGAACATCCTAAGTGCATTGCAAGTGTTGTGTAGAATGGAATAAACAACATTGTTAAACCGAATTAATAGAACAAGGTCAAAAGAAAAGCTTGTTGTGTTTTACACTTTATCATTCAGTTCATGTCCACAAATTAGTAGTTAACCAGATGTAGTGCTGATCATTCTAGAGATAGATGCTGCATTCAGATGAGCTTTATTTTTTTTTTGCCTCTGCAGTAATATAGATCTGAGCCTAATCACACGGTGTAAAAAATGATCAGCCCTTATATAAACTCTGCGGCTTGTAATTTACTGAACTCCCCTCCGCATGTCAAATGAATTGCTATTGTGATGAAAATATCGAAAAACTCCCACTCACTCCACTCCGGGATATACCTAACGTACAGAGGGAAGAACAACGCACAGACCTGAGCTTCTCTGGTCCTGCTGAGGGACAGAGCTGATGTACCAATTACATAGATAATTTTTATATACAGAAATGGAGTAAAGAAACGAGCCAAACTCTTTTAACAGAGGCGTTTGTGACGTTTCATTCATTTCCATGACTAAAAATTCTACAGGTTTTTCTTGCTAATTTCCAGTGTCTATTGGAAGAAAAATGGAAGAAATAAAATGTTTGACAGCCGTCATGTTGTTCATTTGACATGCTGGTTTTCTAGTTCCTTATCAGTGGAAAACTTTGACATGGAACATGCTGAATATACAAAGTTCAGAGATAATGTTCCTCACACGGAAAGGCCCCGAAATACCAATACTGAAATGTTTCCACGTGCAATGATAAGTCGACACGATCAATCACGTCAGCCATTAGAGCGACGAACGTGGACTTTCGGGGAGCTCAACGACGAGATGTTTTCAGGTTCATTTGGATAAACCAAACTGTTAGACTGAACGGGGTGGTGATGGAGTGTAAGGGTTTGGGCAGTATAATGCCAACGTTGCCTGCCAAGGGCGAGTCATGATCTCTTCATTCCATATACATCTGCAAAACTACTGAAAACGAAATCCCATGTTACAGACGGAAGTGTTGATTTCAATTAAAAAAAGGTTAGAGGTCGACTAATCAGTAAAACCGATTAATCGACACAGATTGCTGGAACTATCTTCAATAATCCACACCGATAGTTTTTCCGGCTTCCGATTCAGTGTTATTACGAGAGCGGCCTCTAGAGGCGAATCACTGACTTTGTTTTTACATGCGAGACTGCACGGTGCATAGAGATCGCTATATTATATTTACTATTTATAATTTATTAATCATATAATTATATCTTTCAATGTTTCATATGTTTGTTTTTTGTTTTGTTAGACATATCTAAGGAGAAAGTCAGTAAAGTATCAGGAGTTTGATAAATGTTAAGTAACGTGGTTCAGTACTTTTACTCAAACCGTTTTTTTTGTCAGGTTTAAAATGAAGTCGAACATAAGTGTCACAAGTCCTGATGGTTCTTGGTATATCGTTCTGTAATTTTAGAAACTCCTGGGATTTTCCCCAAGCGCCGACTCAAAACGGTGCAGAAAACATTTTAAAATATGATGAAATCGGCGAATGGCCTCAGCTCACATGAAGGTGGCGGTAAAATCTAGCCACTCTTTACAGCCATGCTAAGCAGAAAAGTATCTCAGAATGAATAAAATGCAGTATCTCACAGTAATTCAGCGAAGAATTCAGCCGGGAACCTGCAGATACAGTCGTATGGACTCGTCAGCTCGGAATAACGCCGTGTTCTTTTTCATTAGTATTTCTGTGGGATTCGCGGAGAGGTTGCATTTCAGTGATCCAGACTGTCTGGGATGGGATTGTGTGTACGAGAGCTGTGTGTGTAGACAGCACTCCTTTACTCTTCCCACCGATCGTCTGCCACATTGTTTTGTCCTTATTGCTCGTCTCCAGGGTGATATTTGCGTTCCCCTCCGCCTCGTATTCAGTTCTCGCCCGCTCTCCTTGATTTCGCCCCGCAGAAGCTAAAGGTTTGTGTCTTGATTGGTGCTCTCGCGTTCCTTCATAAGTTAATTGCAGCTGACATTTAACAGGAGATGTCAAATTAATCCTCTTCCTGCCTGCGCCTGCACCCCCGAGACCTTGATTGCCTCAGAGTGATGTGAGCGAGAAAAATGGAGAGAAACGAAGACACACACACACACACACACACACACACACACACACACACACACACACCTAGCAACCTGTTTACTATTTCTCTCTCAGTCTGTCTGTCAGGGTGGAAATAAAACTTTCTCCAGAATAGCAGTAGATAATTTCTTCTGAATAAACGGCACAAAATTCACGGTTCTTTTAAATTTCAGTACAATTACGGGGGAAGAAACGCAAAACATAAAATTACTTGTAGTTTTTTTTTATCATTAATATTTGTGAACAAACAATTTGAAATAAAACGCCTGCTTGCTTAAATAAATTTTAAAATAATATAAAAAATAAATAAACTAGAATAATAAAATCACACAATACACTTTTTTATTACATCGATTAAATTGAATAATCAATTAAATTGGTGCACATTAAATGAAATAAAGTAAATGGAAAAAAATGTAGACCCCGTAATACAGGTGTGTGTGTGTGTGTGTGTGTGTGTGTGTGTGTGTGTGTGTGTGTGTGTGTGTGTGTGTGTGTGTGTGTGTGTGTGTGTGTGTGTGTGTTTTACATTTAATATAGAATTTCCTAGCAATATGTTCTACTTATTTCAGCAAACGTCTTCATTCCTTCTGTCGTTCGTTCATGCACTCCCTCGATATGTGGAAGTGTCAGGATTTTCTCATTTTAAGAGAAATCCTTGAAGCTGTACCTAAAACGCCAAAGGATCCATATTGCAAGACCATATTGCATTTGGCACATGTGCACCGAACCGAAAGCCTGGTACCGAAATGGTTCGGTTAGAATACGCGCACCGTAAAACTCTTGTTGTTCCGGCATGTTTTTTCCCCAAAGAACACAACCAGACAGTGGATCATTCCAGTCACATGCTCTCCAGTCACATGACCTACAGAGCCGTTTTTAGCTAAATCATGAGGCACGTTTTTGCACGGCTGCATGTTGCCCACAAAATAAATTGGTGCTTAATCGTGCTGTGTCCCGGTTAAAGGTTGGCCTGGATCGCCGGAACGCATGAACAAGGATGTGTTAACATGCAGAGGTGATGAAAAGGCCATTTTATATATATTTGTGTGTGTGTGTGTGTGTGTGTGTGTGTGTGTGTGTGTGTGTGTGTGTGGTGTTTGCTTGTATCTTATCTATCTGCATGTACACCTACTTCTAATCAAGCTATGTTAACACATATTCCCCCACCCCCAGTCATTGTAATTACCCTAAAAAAAAAAAAACACACACACAAAGAAAACAACCCCCCTAAGTGGTTTGATCTTGCTGGTGTATCAGGCTCGGATTGCAATTAGGAGTAACGACAATGTGAAATCAAAACTGACCTTTATTCCCCATGAGCTCTTCATCGAGCGCATGATTCATTCGTACTAATCACATAAAAAGACAAACTTTATTCATTTTTTTTCTGTTTGTCTGAAACGTTTCGCTAAAGTGCAGCGACATTTTCTCCTTACCGAAACCCGTCCCCGAATCAACAGGTAGAATTTCCCCAGGTTTTACAAAAACAATCAAATTGTTCATACTGTTAAATAAAGGTCGACCGATTTCACCCATAGCTAGGTTGGATCAAACTTGCTGATAACAGATTAATTATCCAATAGTTTTTTAAATGGATATTGTATTAAAAAGAAGCATTCAATGTAAAAATAGTACTGAACTTTATATTAAAAAAAAACAACTGAACCATGAAAATGTGCATAAAAAATATACATTTATTAATAAATTGAATTAAATAATTAATCAATTATAAATAATTAATATAACAGCGCTCTCCGGGCACCGTGCGCTCAGGTAGCGCAGCGTCAATGATTCGCCTCTAGAGGCCTCTTTTGTAATTACAGCGGAAAAACTCTCGCTATGGACTTTAGGCAGATGGGCAACAGCAGTCAACTATCGGTACCGATTAATCAGCAAAACCGACGAATCAGTCGACCTCTTCTGTTGATTCTTTCGATCGCAGGATAAAAGTTTACTTGATGTAATAAACGGAAAAAGGACATCTTGAAGGATCAGACATGGCTTAGTTCTCTTTTTGGCGCTCTTCGAAACGAAACCACATTCCTAATGAACATGGAAACATTAAGCCGGTATCGGGACCCATCACCTGACTATAGGCAGAGGCCAAGTTTCTCCCCCCAATCAGAATGCAGATGCAAGCAAGCGCACACACACACACACACACACACACACACCATCTTACTTCATAGTTACCCACTTAATATGGATTATTCGTCCCCAGAAAGCCGTTATCTCTCTCCGCACCATCATCCGCTTTCTTGATTGGGTGGTGATTATGATTGCGGTTGATTATGATGAGGGCCGATCGTCTGTGTTGTTGTTAGCCCCCCATTTGTGTCTCACTCTCTGAGAAACTTAAATAGCACCAGGAAAGAGAGAATCTGTGAGACGGAAATGTGCTTACGCTTATACAATGTTCTGATCCATTCGATTTAACAGGTTGTGAGTTTTTCCCGTTCTTGTCAAAAGTATTGTTGAGAGACATCAAGGCGTGTTCTTGACCTGCCTTGTGTTTTGTCTGTTGTAGGTCAAGCAAAACCATGAACCTCTGCTCCAAATGTTTTGCAGGTAAGTGACTTGAATGCGAATTGAGAGTTCTCGCTTCATTTCTTCAAATGCAACCAGAAGATGCATTTTATCGAGTTTTCCCAGAATGCACATCCTGCTAATGTGTTGTTTTGCTAGTTATATAAAAAAATCAAATTCAAATTTTTTATATTTTTTATTTTAATTTATTATTATTTTAATTTAGAATTAGTTTTTTATTATTATATTTTATATATATATATATATATATATATATATATATATATATATATATATATATATATATATATATATATATATATATATACACACACATACATACACACTGTTCGGCCAAAAGTTTTTGGACACCCAGGCATAAGATTGGAATGTGCATTTTGAATATCCCGTTCCACAGTTAGTCCTTTCTTGCTGTTGTAATAACCTCCACTCTTCTTGGAAGATGTTCAACTAGATTTTTTTGACTCAATAACATAATGCACACAAAATAATGTAAAAAAAAAAAAGTCTTTGCGAGTATTCACATAATTACATACATTTGTGTTTAAAACCTCCTTGTGCTGTGTGTAAGCTATTGTGCAACAAAATTATACAAACAATTAAATAAGCAAAATGTCATATTTAAAAGAATCTGTATTAGTCTGCATGCATGTCAGCCTTCTGGCCAAACAAAATGTTAATATTTATGTTTATATAATAGAATTTTTTGTTAATTCCCATAAATTCCTGGTATGTTTCCAACTTGGAATATTTCCCAAATTCCCCAGATGAAGTTCCTGTGGAAATTTACTTCAAATGTTTCTATCCTTTTGCAACCTTAGTTTTTAATATTTCAACAGAATTGACAGACTTTAGGATTAACAGCCTTCAGCCTGTTTTTTAGTTGAACAACCCGAATTTGTCCAGAATACACGCCATGATTGATTCACTCTTTTGAGTCGAGTCCGATTCGAATCGCTTACTCGCAGCGCCAAAGGAAATGCACGAAGGGTAAATCCCACCAGGGTTCAATTCAGTCTAAATGGCACGTCTGTGGAAGCTTGAATACGTGACTCCACATGTAAAAGGACTTTGGTGTTGGCGCAAATCTCTTGGATTGTACCACAGGCGTAAAAACAATTCCGCTATGGGAAAGTGCGAGTTTATCGATATATGGCTTGAAAAAATTAATATTTATGGCTCGGTTAAGGCCAGTCGCAAACAACGTATATGTGTGTTTTTGATGTCGT
This sequence comes from Silurus meridionalis, assembly GCF_014805685.1. NCBI lineage: Eukaryota > Metazoa > Chordata > Actinopteri > Siluriformes > Siluridae > Silurus > Silurus meridionalis. The sequence continues at coordinate 31,581,782 of NC_060885.1, read as the reverse complement.
GATGCAGGTCTTATATTTTGTTCCTAATTGTCTTATAAATGCAGAAATCCTGTCTAAAGCTTCTTCAGTCTTCTTTTTGAATCCTTCTCACATGCTCACTCTTTCCTCTCTCTCGCTCTCTTTCTCTATCAGACATCCAAAAGAAGCAACCAGACGAGGACTGCTCTTCAGAGCCCGCCCCTAGCTCCAGCAATAGCCAATCAGCCGTCTTCTGTAACGAGACAAGCAGCAGTAGCCAAACCCTGTCCTCGGGCTCTGAGGGGTCGTCCACAGATGCCACACCTCTCTCCAAACAGGAAGGTGAGCTCTGGGAATATTATGGTATAATAGCACACCCTGATGTTTTTCCTACTTTAGTGTTTTTTTTTTTCTTCAAGAGATATGCCACGTGTGCTCTTTGGAAATGTGACCTTTTCCCGTATGCGTGAAATATCACACCATACCGGCGTCAATGATTCGATTTTGAGCTGCAGTCTTGTGCTGTGATCAGGTCGGGGGTCATGTGTTTTATTTTTTATTTAATTTAAAGCTTTAATTAAGCAGTGAACACATCAAACTGTTTGTTAAGAGCTTCTTATTAGGTAACCGGGACTCGTTATGCACACGTATAGTCACGTATTTATCAGCCAGTAAATGATTCATTCTGCACGCAGGTCATTTTGGAGCACACTGAGCTAAATTTACTCCCAAGCTGCATTTTATGTGCTACAGTTACAGTCACTTGTAACTCTGAGTGCCTGGACATATAAAGCCACTGAATGTTCTCTCTCTCTCTCTCGCTCTCTCTTTCTCACTCTCTCTCTCTCTCTCTCTCCTTTATTTCTCTATCTCTCTCACCCCATCTCTTTGTATTTTTCACCTGTCTCTGTTTTTCTCTTGCTCAGTTTTTTTCTATTTAAAAGATTTTTCCATTTCAGCCATGAGCGTTCAGGGCCCTGCTCAAGGGCCCAACGGTGCCCCGACCTTTCAATCACTAACCTTCCTGCATTCTCCATCACTCCTCTCTTGCCTTATCTCACTTTTCCATTTTAAAGTACTTTTTTTGGCCTGGAAAGAAGAAAAGAAATGAAATGTTTACAATAATTGTGTAATATAAAATGAGTGTATATTGTTCTCTCTCTCTCTCTCTCTCTCTCTCTCTCTCTCTCTCTCTCTCTCTCAGGACAGGCTCTCACTTTTGCACTTTTGCCTGTCGTTCTCTCTCTCTCTCTCTCTCTCTCTCTCTCTCTCTCTCTCTCTCTCTGAGGCAGTACATTTTCCTTAGGCCCTACACACTTCCAGACACACTTGTGGACTTGTAAAAAAATATATATTTCTTTAGTTTTATGAGGATTTGGTCTCGATGGCTAAACTTTTTTTTTTTTCTTTTCTGTTTTGCCTCCCTCTCCTCCAGAAGTCTCGAGTACAGACACAGCCCGAGGCACGCTATCCACTCCCACGAAACGGCCCTGCGATTCAGGTACACGTCGTGCACGTCCTCCACTTCTCAAGGGTGTTTGCACGCGTTTATACGCATTAATGCGCGCCTTCGTTCATTTGAACGGACTAGAATGCTTAATAAGGATTTTCAGAATGGAGTCAACAGCGCTATCGATTAAGCGTTTTCGGTTTACTGCTCCGACTTGACAGGAGCCACAGAATACGTACGAAAATGTGAAATACGCTCCGTACACACCTTTCCTGATCCTCGCACAGTCAGAAGCTGACTGATCTTGTCCGAACATTTCAACATGAACGATTGAAGGTGATGCGACAGGATAAAAGTTGGTCCTTCACACCGAGCATGACGAGGGAAATAAATATTTCAGAGTTCAGGACGGGTTCAATTGGAAATTAAAGTTTTTTATTAATAGGAGCCTTCTGTGGTTAATTATTTGGACAGGCAAAGTTTAATTAGGTTTTTATTTACAAACCAAAGCATGTTTATTCACTAAATGTGAAGACCAATGCAAACACACTACGACTTATCCGAAATATTGAACGTTTGGACAAATGAGCAAATTGGAACCTTTTACGATTTGATTTATTTTTTTTTTATCTTTTTTTTAATCTTTTTTTTTTTTTTTTTTATCCTTCTCAGCCTCAGGTTCGGAGAGCGATGCCTCCCCAGAGAAGCGAGTGCGTGCCGGCGAGTCCTCCGAAGAATCTCAGCGAGGGCTTAAGCAGAAGAACCGCAGGCGCTGCCATCGCTGCCAAACCAAACTCGAGCTTGTACAGCAGGAGCTCGGCTCATGCCGCTGTGGTCAGTGTTCGCTTTCTGTTATTAGAAAAAGCATTGTCCTCTTCCACCCTCTAGCAACCAAACCAGGCTCTGGACGTAAACACACGCCAGCACGAAATATATACGCGAATATGCCAAAAGAACAGCTTTTTTAAATCAACATTGCAGACGTTTTGTTTTTTTGTTAGTTTTTTTCCTTTTAGGACGTTCATATGAATGAGATTAGCAGTTAAATAAATATGCAATCATTTTACCATCATTATATTTGAGTTTTAGGCTATTAGACAATGTTTCCCAGGCGCTCGTGAGCAGCGGCAGCCTTCCCTTTAATGGCAGATCCTGCTGTTTTTTTTTGCTAATGCTCTTACGCTGATCCCTCATCAGTTCAGGTCTGAGTTGAGATTATCTCTCTATGCTCTTCCTATGAAATGACTCCTATTGTTTGTCAGCGCTCTTCAAGCGGCCCCTTTTTTATCTCCGTAATAGCTCTTTTATCTCCTTAAGAGCGCCCGCTCGCGTGCCCGCGCGCCCGCTCGCTCTGCGTGCGCGCACTAGCGGCGTTCGAGTCGCGTTGCGGCGCAGAGCGTAATCGTGAAGCTTTAATCGAGGCACGCTGAGCTTTTAATCGTCGCTCAGTCTCATTAGGAACGGTGCACCTAATAAGCACGCTAAGCTTTTTAACAAGCCGTGCGCTTGTAACGAGTCTCGGTTTGAAAACCGTGCAAATAAGTGTTTGTGTTTTGTTTTAGGATACGTATTCTGCATGCTGCACCGGCTGCCCGAGCAGCACGACTGCCTGTTTGACCACCTGGGTCGTGGAAGAGAGGAAGCCGTGCTTAAGATGGTCAAGCTGGACCGCAAGGTGGGCCGATCCTGCCAGCGCATTGGAGAGGAGTGTTCCTGAACACACACACACACACATAAGCACACACGCAAAACACACTATATACTCCCCTTGCAGTCTTTATTCCCCCAAGTCAACTGAGGCCAGTGGTGCTTAGATCCTCAGTGCTGAACAATGCAACACACACACACACACACACACACACACACCACTCACTTAGCACTGTTCTCCCGACACACACACACACGCAATCTACTGGCCCGTGACACTCCTCACAATTGTCTTAATCTCTTTTTCCTGTGGAGCTTGTTGGATGACACCATCTCAGAAAAACAAAAAACAAAAAAAAAACCAGGAGTATCGTCTACCGGCATTTTTGGCATGCTGCCATCATCGGATTTTTTTTTTTTTTCTTTTTTCTCCTTTGCCAGTTCGTGATAAAAATAAAAACATCTCGCTGTTGATCTCAATTAAGGCTTTCAAGTATAGGTCACAAGGTCAGCCTTCCCAAATTCACACACAAAAAAAAAACCTCCCATCAGGCCACAAAGCACCAGAGGAAAACGTGGTCTCTGATCAGGAATTCCGACCTTCGACCTCATGAGAGGAATTGGGGTTGTCTCGACACCCTGACCACCTTTCACATTTTTTTTTTCTTTTTCTTTTCTGATCTCAAAACAGACTTCACAACTTTTTTTTTTTTTTTTTTATATCGGAGTCGCACACCCTCATTTGGAGATGCCCTCTGCTGTCACTTTTCTCACACTCATCTCACCCCCCCTTCACATACACACATGTGCACCAATACATACACATGAGTTATTTAGATTTTGTTCATCCACACACACACACACACACACACACACACACACACACACACACACACACAAAACCACGTGTGCCCAGCACATGGACAGAAGCTAAATCGGTACCCTTCGGACCGGGTTCATTCGGGATATCGCCCCCCAGGGCTTCATGGGAACTGTAGATCAAACACTTCTGTATACTTACAGCTTCAGTCAGACCCACATATGATGTATTTAGTGATGCTCTGCCTCCAGAAAGCTACAGTTCTCAAAATCACTTCCCTTCACCCCCAATCCTGTTCTGGTCCTCATTTATTTTTCATGTTTCTTCTCACTTCCAGTTTTGCACTTTCCCTAATGTCTCCCCCTCTCTTTCCAACACACGATTATCTTGTTTGTCACGTTTCCTAAGTGGCTTTAGGAAGGACTGGGTTTCGAAGGTTGGAGGCAGAGTGCTGATTATACCGATATTTTTTATTGTTTCTTTTTTTTGTTTGTTTCTTACTTTAAGCCGTTATTCTTATTCTGTTGAAAGGACAGCGCCGAAAACAATAAGTAAATATCCTGTATCTTAAAGAAATCCTTATTTAACCATCTTTGTGTTTCTGATTAACTCGCACTAGCATAGAGCTGCGTTTCTTTTCCCTCTTTAGGTTAACATTGTTAAAGAGAATTAAAAAAAAAAAAAAAAAAAAAAAAAGCAGTATGGATAAGATAAGCCTTTCTGTAGCCTTTCTTTGGGTTTATTTGTTTTATTTTTCGTTTCTTTTTTTTCTCCTCCTTTCCTTCTTTTTGCTGAAAAAGAATAAACTGGATTAGTGAAGTGTGTTGTGGTTTTCTGGTGCTTTTAAATCTTTCATTAGAAAGTGTATATCTGTGTGTGTGGGTGGGGTGAATGAGTGTATAGCTGTGTGTGTGGGTGGGGGGTGAATGAGTGTATATCTGTGTGTGGGGGGTGAATGAGTAGATCTGTGTGTGTGTGGGCGGGGTGAATGAGTGTATATCTGTGTGTGGGGGGTGAATGAGTGTATATCTGTGTGTGTGGGGTGAGTGTATATCTGTGTGTGTGCATGGGGGTGAATGAGTATATCTGTGTGCATGGGGGTGAATTAGTGTATATCTGTGTGTGTGTGGGGGGTGAATGAGTGTATATCTGTGTGTGTGTGGGGGGTGAATAAGTGTATATCTGTGTGGGGGGTGAATGAGTTTATATCTGTGTGTGTGTGTGGGGGGTGAATGAGTTTATATCTGTGTGTGTGTGGGGGGTGAATGAGTGTATATCTGTGGGGGGTGAATGAGTGTATATCTGTGTGTGTTTGGGGAGGGGATGAATGAGTGTATAGATGTGTGGGGGAGTAGATGTGTGTGTGTGGGGTTGTAAATGAGTGTATATCTGTGTGTGTGTGGGGAGGAGGGTGATTGAGTGTATATCTGTGTGTGTGGGGGTTGAATTAGTGTATATATGTGTGGGGGTGAATGAGTGTATATCTGTGTGTGTGGGGGTGAATGAGTGTATATCTGTTTGTGTGGGTGGGTGAATGAGTGTATATCTGTGTGTGTGGGGGTGAATGAGTGTATAGCTGTGTGTGTGTGGGGGTGAATGAGTGTATATCTGTGTGTGTGTGGGGGTAAATGAGTGTATATCTGTGTGTGTGTGTGGGGGTGAATGAGTGTATATCTGTGTGTGTGGGGGTAAATGAGTGTATATCTGTGTGTGGGGGTAAATGAGTGTTTAGCTGTGTGTGTGTGGGGGGTGAATGTATATCTGTGTGTGGGGGAGGGTGGATGAGTATATATCTGTGTGTGGGGGGTGAATGAGTGTATATCTGTGTGCGTGGGTGAATGTGTATCTGTGTGCGTGGGGGGTGAATGAGTAGATCTGTGAGTGTGTGGGGGATGAGTGTATATCTGTGTGTGTGCATGGGGGTGAATGAGTATATCTGTGTGCATGGGGGTGAATTAGTGTATATCTGTGTGTGTGTGTGTGGGGGGTGAATGAGTATATCTGTGTGTGGGGGTGAATGAGTTTATATCTTTGTGGGGGGTGAATGAGTGTATATCTGTGTGTGTGTGGGGGGTGAATGAGTATATCTGTGTGGGGGGTGAATGAGTGTATATCTGTGTGTGTGTGTGGGGGTGAATGAGTGTATATCTGTGTGTGTGGGGGATGAATGAGTGTATAGATGTGTGTGTGGGGGTGAATGAGTGTATATCTGTGTGTGTGTGGGGGAGAGTAGATTTGTGTGTGGGGTTGTAAATTAGTGTATATCTGTGTGTGTGTGTGGGGTGGTTGAATTAGTGTGTATATATGTGTGGGGGTTTAATGAGTGTATATCTGTGTGTGGGGGTGAATGAGTGTATATCTGTGTGTGTGTGTGTGTGTGTGTGTGTGTGTGTGTGTGTGTGTGTGAGAGAATGTGTGAGAATGTGTGTATATCTGTTGGGGGTTTGAGTGTATATCTGTGTGTGTGTGTGTGTGTGTGTGTGTGTGTGTGTGTGTGTGTGTGTGAGAATGAGTGTATATCTGTGTGTGGGGGATGACTATATCTGTGTGTGTGGGGAGAATGAGTGTATTTCTGTGTGTGTGTGTGGGGGTGAATGAGTGTATATCTGTGTGTGGGGGAATGACTATATCTGTGTGTGTGTGTGTGGGGGGTGAATGAGTGTATCTGTGTGTGTGTGTGTGTGTGTGTGTGTGAGAGAATGAGTGTATATCTGTGTGTGGGGGAATGACTGTATATCTGTGTGTGTGTGTGTGGGGGTGAATGAGTGTGTATCTGTGTGTGTGGGGTGGGTGAATGAGTGTATATTTGTGTGTGGGGGTGTGAATGAGTATATCTGTGTGTGTGTGGGGGGTGAATGAGTATATCTGTGTGTGTGTGGGGGTGAATGAGTGTATATCTGTGTGGGGAGAGTAGATTTGTGTGTGGGGTTGTAAATGAGTGTATAACTGTGTGTGTGGGGGGTGAATGAGTGTATATCTGTGTGTTGGGGAGAGTAGATTTGTGTGGGGTGGGTGAATGAGTGTATATCTGTGTGTGTGTGGGGGAGAGGGTGATTGAGTGTATATCTGTGTGGGGAGAGTAGATTTGTGTGGGGTTGTAATTGAGTATATCTGTGTGTGGGGAGGAGGGTGATTGAGTGTATATCTGTGTGTGGGGGTTGAATTAGTGTGTATATATGTGTGTGTGTGTGTGGGGGGTTAATGAGTGTATATCTGTGTGTGTGTGTATATCTGTGTGTGTGTGTGTGTGTGTGTGTGTGTGTGAGAATGAGTGTATATCTGTTGGGGGTTTGAATGAGTGTATATCTGTGTGTGTGTGTGTGTGTGTGTGTGTATGTGAGAATGAGTGTATATGTGTGTGTGTGGGGGGTGAATGAGTGTATATCTGTGTGTGTGGGGGAATGACTGTATATCTGTGTGTGTGTGTGGGGGTGAATGAGTGTATATCTGTGTGTGGGGGATGACTGTATATCTGTGTGTGTGTGTGGGGGGTGAATGAGTGTATATCTGTGTGTGTGTGGGGGTGAATGAGTGTATATCTGTGTGTGGGGGGTAGATTTGTGTGTGGGGTTGTAAATGAGTGTATAACTGTGTGTGTGGGGGGTGAATGAGTATATCTGTGTGTTGGGGAGAGTAGATTTGTGTGTGGGGTGGGTGAATGAGTGTATATCTGTGTGTGTGGGGAGAGTAGATTTGTGTGGGGTTGTAAATGAGTGTATATCTGTGTGTGTGTGTGGGGAGGAGGGTGATTGAGTGTATATCTGTGTGTGGGGGTTGAATTAGTGTATATATGTGTGTGTGTGGGGGTTTAATGAGTGTATATCTGTGTGGGGGTGAATGAGTGTATATCTCTGTGTGTGTGTGTGTGTGTGTGTGTGTGTGTGTGTGTGTGTGTGTGTGTGTGAGAATGTGTATATCTGTTGGGGGTTTGAATGAGTGTATATCTGTGTGTGTGTGTGTGTGTATGTGAGAATGAGTGTATATGTGTGTGTGTGTGGGGGGTGAATGAGTGTATATCTGTGTGTGTGGGGGATGACTGTATATCTGTGTGTGTGTGTGGGGGTGAATGAGTGTATATCTGTGTGTGGGGGAATGAGTGTATATCTGTGTGTGTGGGGGAATGACTGTATATCTGTGTGTGTGTGGGGGGTGAATGAGTGTATATCTGTGTGTGGGGGATGACTGTATATCTGTGTGTGTGTGTGGGGGGTGAATGAGTGTATATCTGTGTGTGTGTGGGGGTGAATGAGTGTATATCTGTGTGGGGGGTAGATTTGTGTGGGGTTGTAAATGAGTGTATAACTGTGTGTGTGTGGGGGAGAGGGTGATTGAGTGTATATCTGTGTGTTGGGGAGAGTAGATTTGTGTGTGGGGTGGGTGAATGAGTGTATATCTGTGTGTGTGGGGAGAGTAGATTTGTGTGGGGTTGTAAATGAGTGTATATCTGTGTGTGTGTGGGGAGGAGGGTGATTGAGTGTATATCTGTGTGTGTGGGGGTGAATAGTGTATATCTGTGTGTGTGTGTGTGTGTGGGGGGTTTAATGAGTGTATATCTGTGTGTGGGGGTGAATGAGTGTATATCTCTGTGTGTGTGTGTGTGTGTGTGTGTGTGTGTGTGTGTGTGTGTGTGTGTGTGAGAATGTGTGTATATCTGTTGGGGGTTTGAATGAGTGTATATCTGTGTGTGTGTGTGTGTGTGTGTGTATGTGAGAATGAGTGTATATATGTGTGTGTGTGGGGGTGAATGAGTGTATATCTGTGTGTGTGGGGGATGACTGTATATCTGTGTGTGTGTGTGTGGGGGTGAATGAGTGTATATCTGTGTGTGGGGGAATGAGTGTATATCTCTGTGTGTGTGTGTGTGTGTGTGTGCGTGTGTGTGTGTGAGAATGTGTATATCTGTTGGGGGTTTGAATGAGTGTATATCTGTGTGTGTGTGTGTGTGTATGTGAGAATGAGTGTATATGTGTGTGTGTGTGGGGGGTGAATGAGTGTATATCTGTGTGTGTGGGGGGGTGACTGTATATCTGTGTGTGTGTGTGTGGGGGTGAATGAGTGTATATCTGTGTGTGGGGGAATGACTGTATATCTGTGTGTGTGTGGGGGTGAATGAGTGTATATCTGTGTGTGGGGGTGAATGAGTGTATATCTGTGGGGGTGAACAGTGTATCTGAGTGTGTGTGTGTGTGGGGGTGTGAGTGAATGTATGTATATATGAGTATGTGTGCATTATTAAGAGTGTGTGTGTGTGTAATATATGAAGGTGTGTGGTATACAAATATTAAGTCATGTGGTGTTTGTGCTTCATGCTTCACATCCACCGCTCTTGAAAGTAGAACAAGTTACAGACAATGAAATCTTGTGTTTATGCTGAAACCCTTATCTGAAAAAGAACATCACCAAGAGTGTCTCCAGAGATCTTTCTGAACGTCAGAGCAGAACCAGCGAGTAGCAACTACACACAGGCACAGGAACGAAAATATTCTCTAATGAGTTGCACTGGTGGTACAACCCAAGCAGTATCTGCTCATTTTGAATTGGTCTTTTATACACAGTGTAGATTTTAATTATTTATGCTTCTTATAACTGATTTTGTAGCGTCACAATCTGGACAGTCCTAAAACGGGCTCTAATTTAGGTTGGTGTGGTCTATACCAGTCTGGTGTAACGAGGACGAGCTTTGTCCTGTAAGCTCATGTTTGAGCATGCTCGTATTCGCCACACATCAAACCGCAAACCCGCTGCTCCTTTCATCTGACTTCCTTCTTGCTTCCCTGTAGGATTTAGTCTCAAATTGATGCAGTTTCTCGATCTTTAAAAAGAAGAAAAGAAGAAAATGTAATCATCCGCCTACTCTTTTTTTGTAATTCTTTTTGCAGTGTATTATTTGTTCAATCTAAATAACGTTTCTAGTTCAAAGTTTGTTTTTTCCCCGTATTTTTTATTTATTTACTTTTTCATAGCCAAACCCTAATTCGGACATTTCCAGAACATTGGCGAGGGACGTTAACTTGATTCGACAGCTGCCTAGTTTTGGATGTTTAAGTTACACTTTCTAACAAACTCTGGGTTTCCCAGGAACAGCTGTATAAACTCTGAGATCATCTGACACCTATTTCATGTTTGTCTACTCTTTTGGGAGAATTATGTGCTGTTTGTCATTAATTAGTTGTAATAAAGGTGTTAGGAAAGTCAGGTACTGATGTAGGTGAGGTGAGGAGGCCTGGAGTGCAGTCAAATTAAATGCTTGCGCATCCGAAGGCGTCCAACTTTGTGGTAACAGTTTGTGGAAAGTCAGAAGTCCCAAAAAGTTTGCCCATATTGTGCAGTCCTTTCGGGACAGTTAGAGGGACAAAATGCAAAATATAAAATTGCTTGTCTTGTCTTTTTTTAAATTTTCTTTTATTAACACATTATTATTAACATTTGTGAACGTCAACAGTTTGCATTTCTAAAACAATTTCAATGTATATATATATATATATATATATATATATATATATATATATATATATATATATATATATATATATATACAGTACAGACCAAAAGTTTGGACACATCTTCTCATTCAAAGAGTTTTCTTTATTTTCATGACTATGAAAATTGTAGATTCACACTGAAGGCATCAAAACTATGAATTAACACGTGGAATTATATATGGAATTATATACATAACAAAAAAGTGTGAAACAACTGAAAAATGTCATATTCTAGGTTCTTCAAAGTAGTCACCTTTTGCTTTGATTACTGCTTTGCACACTCTTGGCATTCTCTTGATGAGCTTCAAGAGGTAGTCACCTGAAATGGTCTTCCAACAGTCTTGAAGGAGTTCCCCGAGAGATGCTTGGCACTTGTTGGCCCTTTTGCCTTCACTCTGCGGTCCAGCTCACCCCTAAACCATCTCGATTGGGTTCAGGTCCGGTGACTGTGGAGGCCAGGTCATCTGGCGCAGCACCCCATCACTCTCCTTCTTGGTCAAATAGCCCTTGATGCCTTCAGTGTGACTCTACAATTTTCATAGTCATGAAAATAAAGAAAACTCTTTGAATGAGAAGGTGTGTCCAAACTTTTGGTCTGTTCTGTATGCGTGTGTGTGTGTATATATATATATATAAAATACTAGTCTATATGGTGGTTCTCGTGTTTGTCCTCCTGGGTTCCCTCCAGGTTCTCTGGTTTCTTCCCACCTTCCATCCAAAGTGACTATGACCTGAATAAATCACTTAATAAAGATATGTGATGTGTTTTAAGGTCAAAAACAGAAACGTTAGTGGTAAGTAGAGAAGTTCCTTATTTGATCCATGTTTAAAACTGAAGTTATGAGTTCTGGAAATTATTCGAAAATGGGTGGAGCTCTGTATGGAAGGGCGGGGCTTATTTCACACCTGGGAAGCGGAAGCTTGAACCGAATAAACTAGCTAAGAGCATGATGATGCGAAATACAGTCTGTAGACATTTAGCATGGCGCCAAACGACAAATGATTTCTATTGAACAGACCTGCAGATGGAAGAGTTGGGAGTGTGTGTATTTAAGCTTGCGATGCTAATAAAGGTCAAAAGTCCACCCCATCTCACTCTGGATACCGCTAGATTTTTTTTTATTGCTTTAATATTCATGCATTAAACACATCCAACTAGTGCCAATGTATTGCATGACTGTACATTAGATCGTTCTAGAATTACCAACATTGCAGCATATGCGTCAGATATCCTGTAACTGAATAAAAATGTAACACGTATCAACATTGCGACTAATTCTATTACAGTCCAGCCTCAATTTCTACTAGAAAACAAGCACCTAGTTCGATTATCCATGCAAATATAATGTGGACGGATACCGGATCTCCTTTTAGTGTTCAACATCACTCTCCTAATCTGTCTCTTATCGACCAATTAGGCTAATATTTCTCCACTCTTTCTCCAAGTCTGTTACTGCAAACAGAACAATTTGCACCAGATGACGGTAACTGAGTGCTGAATTAATGGTTCGAGAGCTGGCGTGTGTGTGTGTGTGCGTTTGTAACAGCGTTTGCATTGCTTCACTGGATGTGTTTAATAGCGATTGTGATTGCCAGAAGATGACATTCTGGCGGTGCACTGATTCATTTGCTAATGTAATGGAAGTCAGATATGTGAGTGAGAGCGAGGAGAGATCAGGAGGCGTCTGAAAAGATTGGCCGTAATTATCCCTAAGAGCCGGGCTGGAATTACAAACGCATCAATGTGTTAATACTTACAGGCTCTTAGTGTAAACTTAGTGTTTAATCAGGGCCTGATTATAGACTGCTAGTGCTCACAATCTTATTTTCCCTTTCGCCTGCTATACAAAGGGGGTTACTCGAGCCGCCTTCAAGTTTTAAGGTTGAACTTTTCCTATATCTTTCTTTGTAGAATTTCATTATCGTTTCATTTTTACTTTCTCGCACCTGTTCTGTCATTCGCATGCCTGGGCTTTGGCTCCTATGAAGCCCCTTTTTCTACCTGGAGTTCTGAATGAATTTCTGTGGTAATTTTTTTTCACGTTTAAGCGAAATAAAGCAATTTACACACTGAATAAAAAATACGAAACAAGGCGTAACCCATTGCTGCACAAAGGAAGACTTTTCTATTAAAATATATTGTACTGTCATTGATTTATTGTTGAATGCAGAAAAAAAGTGTCCAAGTTTCAGAATGAAATGTATCTTAATTCTAAGAGTTATAGAATATTTTGAGATTTTCATTGCCAATATTCTTCAAAACATAGACTGAACGTGGGAAATCTGAAGGTAAATCGTATCAAACCTGAGATTGAGGATGTAGAAGAAAAAAATTTTGAAGCTTGTGTTTCAGATCATTCGGTGGTTACGAGCGGACACAAACAGTGGATCCCACTTCATGTGGAGTTTGGACATTGGACCTCTTTGAGTGTTTAAAGGCTCTGGCATGGAGAAGCTGGTGTTGGATCTGTGATGATCGTGAATGTTGAGCTATTTTATGAGTTGCTCAGTATCTCCTAGTTTTATAACCACAATGACTGTATAAGGCTGTAGAAAGAACATTATTCATAATCTTATACTCCAGAGCTCATGTTAGTTCTCACTCTCCAGTGTTGTGTATTGTTTAAAGACTATAATCACACTCTTGATGTCACCCAAATGAGGATGGGTTCCCCTTTTGAGTCTGCTTCCTCTCAAGGTTTCTTCCTCATAACATCTAAGGGAGTTTTTCCTTGCCGCAGTCGCCACGGCTGCTCATCAGGGATAAATACACATCGTTCATCTTAAATCTTAAATTCTGTAAAGCTGCTTTGAGACAATGTTGTGAAAATCGATATAGAAATAAACTTGACTTGACAAACAGGTAAATAAATGCTCACCTGTTGCGAGTTGATATTTTGATTGCTTACGTTATAAGAAACGATCAGTTCATAGATGCAAGGTTTTAGATGAGGTTCATCCGAAAGGTCTCGATTTCAACTTGAAATAACAATAGTGTTTTTGTTAATTGAAGCGAAATACATGAAAGTGAAAGAGCTCATTTTCAATAGTTTTAAATGGATTTTTTTGGAAGGAGAACATCTACCACACCATCCGACAATGTAGTCGGGCTGTATGACAGCGGACTCGAGAGAAAGAGGCACAGGAGGCAAATCAAATGCTTCATTTGCCTATTACCAGAAGTGCTTGAATTGTAAAAACCTGTAAGTTCCCAAGAAACGCTGATCCAATACCATCATGTAATCCAGATCTTCACAGCAGAGTGAGAGTGATTATTAAGTTGATGGTTTTGACCCCCCCTGAATTTGATAAGCCCTATACTCCTTCAACATGAGGTGTATAGGGGTGAGAGCAAAAGTCTAAAAGGCAATGATCTGGCAACATCTTTTAAAGAGCAGAGATATACTACAGTCGTAACTATGCGGTCTGTGCTGATGAATACACAATTATTTTTCAGGTCCACCAGATTCTCCAAATCCTGATAAATCTTTTTTTTCATGCAGCAACTTTGATTAGTTTAACCTTTTTCTGATTCTTCAAATTGTTTAAAGTTGTACTTTAGGATCATGATGAAGATCTATGAGCTAAGATCTTGTTTATTATTCAGTTCCCATATAAATCTCAAATCATATCCTGATTTTAAATCCAAAGACAAAATAAAATGCTGTATTTTACACTTCATGCCCAACAACCTGTAGACACCTGACCATAAGATTGGTGTAAATTACATTTTTTTTTTTTTTTTTTACGTCCCATTTCATATTTAATCCACATTTGCTGTTATAATACCCTCCACTCTTCTGGGAAGATGTGCCACTAAATTGGAGATTTGTGCTTATTTATCCAGAAGGGTGTGAGGTAGTGATGTAGGTGAGGCGAGTAGGCCTGGGGTGCAGTGAGTGTTGCAGTTCAATCCCAAAGGTGTTCAGTAGGGTTTTGAGTTTTATAGCGGGAGATCCTTCACTCCAACCCATGGAAAGCATTTCTTCATGGAGCTGGATTTGTGCATGCTGTCATGCCGGAACAAGTTTGGATCCACTAGTTTAAGTGGAATGGAAGAACCTGATATGGTTGTAAATGTGAAATCTGAAAATGGCAACAGAGAAACTCATTTCCTGTAGTACAGACCTGTGTTATCATCACGACTTAATGATTCACTGCACCACCAGGAAAGTCTTGTTGAACTCCTTATGCAGTATTGTATATGTATATATCTTGACTATTTTCATCAGTTGAGGGAGGAGCAGGTGTTAATCTAAAGGATGTATTTGCAGTTCAGTTGGAGGCAAGTCTATTTCTTTACCTTTAGAATACACAAATAATAGCCCAAGCTCTGTAGGTGTTCTCCTCGCTTCGAGATTACAAGATTTCTTTCATTTTTATTCTATTGTTTGTACAGCACTATTTACTTTTAGTGTGTTTCCTCCGATCCATGACCTATTTCCCTTTCACCTTCGAAAAAGAACGTTTATTTAAAAGAGGAATTGTAAAAGTATAAATAGCCTACAGTGCCAACAAATGCATTCATCATATTCTCCATGAAGTCTCCAGCAGCGCCGTTGCAATTCGGGCCGGTGTACACCTGTTTTTCAGAGGCGAATGCTTAAATCAGCATATCAGGCAACAATTAATGATCTCTTTTGCCTCGTCGATGAGACGCGTGATGTATGCAGGGCTCCTGAACGGAGAAATGAAGCCGCATTTCCCCATTACTTCATATTAAGGTGTGAATTAGTCAAGTCTCGCTCCCTCTTTGTATCATTTGACCTTTCCAGAAAAGGTGCTGACTGTCAGGTTCTCATGATGGCTCAGAGATACACCAATGGAGAGGATGAATTTTTAATGATCGTAGGGCGATTTTGTTCGCCTGTAGCTGCTGCAGTGTGCGGCAACGAGCGATGAATAACGATGAAACGTTTGAACCAGAGCAGGAAAAGATGGCGTTTTTTTTTTGTTCAAGGTTTACAAGATGGTCTTCTGAAAAATGATTGTCATTATTACGGTGAAGAGGATCTTCTCATCAGAATTCTTCTCTAATCAAAATAATTTGGGGTGAAGAAAATGACCACATTGTTGAGTGTGTGTGTTTATATATCTCAATTTATTTGTGCACTGACTGACCATCCTGCTCCTGCCCATTACCTCCTCTCTATATTGTTCTCTGGAAGATAGAGATAGAAAGACTTCTGTCCACCAAGCCTGTAAGAATCCACATTCACACCCAATGCTATTCTGCTGCGAAAAAGAGAGACTCCTCATTAAAAAAATAACTCTTTAGCTCCGGTGTGTGTTAAGTGTCTACTGGACAGGGAAATCAATAATGGCAGTGACCCAGACAGAAGCAAGGGTGATGAGGGAGACAAAAAGAAAGGTGGCATTCCGATCCATCTCTGCTGCGCTGCATAAGTGATAGAGCTCTGGATCGAGATCTCAAAGGACTTTTAGGACACAAGGTTTAGGAAGCGAGTGGAAAAAACTGTGAAGACAGCAGCGCTTGTGATTGTCAATATATCCACCAAATATACCACATTTATACATTTTATGGAGAGTTGTTCAGGACTGGGATTGTACAGGACCCTGATGAACATGTAATGGGAGAAAGCAGGGTATTACTTCCTGTGTGCTCGCTGTGGGTGGGAGCAGGCTGTATGGTGTGAAGCCAGTAGCTGAGGAAAAGTAGTTTAGGCAATTATTTTTTGAGGTCGACCGATTAATCGGCATCGATAGCCAATAGTTCGAGCAATCAACTAGCAGCAAAAATCCATACCAATAGTTTTTCCGGCTTCTGGTCAGTTACCATTACGAGAGCGGCCTCTAGAGGTGAATCACTGATGCCACATGCTGTTTGTTTTTGCATGTTAGACTGTGTGCTGCACAGAGCGCACTATTAATTTTTTTTTTCAATTTATTAATTCATATATTCATGTTAATTTTATTTTGCACATTTTCATGATTCATTCCTTTTTTTTTTTCCTAAAGTTCAGTAATATTTTACATGGTCTGCAAAGTTTGTTTTTTACTTCTTACAATTATACCCTCTCTCATTCATCCATCTATCCATCCATCCATCCATCAACATGGCATTATTACATTATAAGCAGTGAAATGAATAACGCTGATTATCTCTTCATCATGGCACTTGTGAGTGAGTGGGATATATTAGGCAACAAGTGAACATTTTGTCCTCAAAGTTGATGTGTTAGAAGCAGAAAAAATGGGCAAGTGTAAGAATTGGAGTGAGTTTGACAAGGACCAAATAGTTATGTCCTAATCGACTGAATCAGAGCATCTCCAAAACTGCAGCTCTTGTGGGATGTTGCTGGTCTGCAGTGGACAGTATCTATCAAAAGTGCTCCAAAGAAGGAACAGTGGTAAACCATTTGCACAGGTTGTGTGTTTCTAAGAGTCACATTTAGTCACAAAGGTTTGCACAGTATTTATATAAAATATAATACACAAATAATACAAAAAATGAAAAAAATTATATATATATGTATATATATATATATATATATATATATATATATATATATATGTATATGTATATATATATATAAAATGACACATTTTGAATAGTAGTGAAAGTAAATAAAAAAATATTGCACATTGAGTAAATAAATACTATTAAACTTTGATTAGATAAGTGATACTACACTTATATATAATGATGAATAAATCCCTGAACTGCGGTGTGGAGTTTGAGGGTAATATCCCCTGCCATACCCCAATAAAAATGTGAATATGCTGGATGGAAAAAAAATATCAAAAATTTGTGTACAATTATCAGTTTTTGTGTTTTCTTTGCTAATGCCAGATTAGACCAGCATCGCTTTCAGTAGCTAATCTAATTGGTCTGGTAACCTCTTTTTTTTATTTATTTGTTTTAATTTTACTTTTGCTTGAGTACTTTTTCTCAGCTTTCTACTTTTACTTTTAATTGGAAAAAACTATTTTAAAAAAATATGATTTTTTTCTCACTTAATTCCTCAGTACTTTGCCCGTCTTCAGTAAGGACCCTATCCTGGTCAGGATCGCTGTGGATGCAATTATTAATCTGCTTATGTTTGTAAGTAGAGTAGATCATGTTCATTGCGAAGTGTTGTATCCGTGTACAAACAATAACTGGTGGAGTGGATGGAAAAGGGTAACTTCTTTCAGAAGGAGGTAGGACTAAGTCCCACATTTACATCTTTTAAGTGAGTCCTGCCCATTATTGCTCCCTGTGTGAGATACAGAGAAAGACTCAAAAATTGCACATACCCACTATACACTTAAAAAAATATTTGCCTGCCTTTGAGAAAAGTGTGTAACTGTGGGTACGTTTCTGCGCATACTTAATGCTTTTTCAATTTATTAGATAGGTAGCTAGACAGTTAAAATTGAAACACAACCCCATATATAGCTACGTGTAGCTGTAGAAAATCATCTTATACGTGTGTTAGGCATAATTTGTGTTTTAAAAACGATACTCATCCAAGTGGAATTCATTCTTTCGTCGATTACTCATACAAGTAAATTTATGCACATGAATTCTGATTGTAAAACCACTCTTTTGGCAGCGATGACCTCTGAAAAGGTTGTCCTTTTTTTCCTAGCGCACTAATTTTAGCTGGTGTGCAGATATGGGTTTTTATATAACGACTTCATGAACTGAATATGAATCATGAGGGGAAAAAAAAACACTTTGCAACCCAAAGTATATAATAATAATAAAAATAATAATAAAAAAACCCCACAAGCTAATTTTTACATAACTTTCAAGTGTTAGCAAAAAAATAAAATAAACGTAAACCACCAAAATGGACACCAAACTCACTAGCGCTTTGATTTTGACTTGAGTCGCCATTTTTCTCAAGGACTCGCGAATTAAAAAGAAAATTGCATATTGAGCGAGGGATCGTACTTTTCCTCTATTTTTTTTCTCGCTCCTTTGTTTTAGTCATTGCTATGAAGAGCTCAAACAAACATGTCGTACAGCATTACCATAATGGTGTGGGACTCTTCACTTCTTTGATATCAATTTGTCATTCTCTCTCTCTCTCTCTCTCTCTCTCTCTCTCTCTCTCTCTCTATCTTTCTATCTATCTCAGTGCTAATGGATTCATGTGTCACTCATGCTCAAGCTTCTCTCCTCTACTAGCCCTTGTAAAAAACTTGTGAACATTAATGACCCCATAACACCTACCTAGAGGAGTGTGTGTGTGTGTGTGTGTGTGTGTGTGTGTGTGTGTGTGTGTGTGTGTATCCACGTGTTTGTATTAATATTCTCGCTGTCTCCTCAGCTGGCAGCTGCGACTTGGCAAATGGAAACCCGTCTGCTGGAGTTATTCGCATCTGCCCATCTCTCGCTCTCATCCGCGAGGGTTCGAGGGATCTCGGTGTGTCGGTGTGTAATTTATTTGTGTTTCCCACCTTGCATAGCGTAATGGTAGGTGTCGGAACATGTAATGATTTCAAATGACCCCTGCGTCTCGTGCGAGCTCCTTCCCATTTAAGGCTGCGTCCATATGTCAGAGGCTCTTCTCTGACAGTACAATCTCTGAGCTCCACTGGCTTCCATTACCACACTACAGATATCATTTCCTACTGACACACAGCACGATCTTCTCTTCTTCACCGTTCCTAGCTCTCACACACACAAACACACACACACCACACATACACACACACACATAGACACGGAACTTACTAATTGCTGCATTCTCACATTTCAAGTAACTAGCAAACAGTGATGGCAAGAGGAAGTATGAATTATCTATCCATCAGCACCAAAAGGAAATGTCTGACACTCAGAATGCTAATTGCGCAATTCGTCTACACAACATGCTGGCAAGTTCCGAGACTGATGACATGCTCAGTCAACTACCAGGAAGTCGTTTTGTTTAGCTGGTTGTTAAAAACTAAAACGAACAATATTGTGAAATGGCTGTAGATAATTAAAAAGACTTCCAAACCGTCAATATGGTGTCCCAGGAAAACATATCAGATGCGCTCATCATCTTGAACTGCCTTAATCCTCCTGGGCATGGAATTCACCAGATTCCTCCATAATGACATAAAGGAGCTGCCGTTAAACACGTGGCGCTTCTCCAACTTCCGCTTCAAGATGCCCCATAGGTGCTCAATAGGGTCCAGGTCTGGAGAAATACTTCATCACCTTCAGCAAGGCAGTTGACATCTTGGCAGTGTGTTTGGGGTTGTTTTCATGATGAAAAACTGCCGTTCAAACCAGTTTCTGAAGGAACGGCATCATGTTCTGCTTCAGAATGTCAAAGTACATGTTGGAGTCCATGCTTCCCTCAATGAACCTCAGCACCCCAGTACAAGCAGGACTCATGCAGCCTCAGACCATGATGCTGCCACCACCATGCTTGACTGTAGCCAAGACACAATTTTCTTGGAACTCCTCACCAGGGCATTACCACACATGCTGGACATCATTTGAGCCAAACAAGTTTATCTAAATCTCATCAGACCACAGGATATGGTTCCAGTAATTCATGCTCTTCTGGAACGTCGGCCATGAAACCTGGCTTGTTGCTGTGTGTGGCATACAGCACAAGGTCTAAACTTCTTGATGGACCCTTGCAAGGCCTGTTCTGAGTGAAACCCATTTAAAAAAACCTTTGTATGACCCTGGCCACTGTACTGTAACTCAGTTACAGGGTGTGATCTTCTGATCTTCTTAAAGCCTAGGCATCTTTGTGGAGAGCAACAATTTTAATTCTTATAATCCTCAGAAAGTCTTTACCATGAGGTGCCATGTTGATCATCCAGTGCACAGTATGAGAGAATTAAACAAATTTTTACTGTTTTAATACAAGATATACAAATGTCTATGGTCCTGTCAAGCAGACAAAAACATGAACATGATTAATAGGACATATGGCTTTGCATGGTGTACTCACTTTTGTTGCCAGTGATTATCTGAGTTACAATAAACTTGGTGTCAGTTCTAGTCTTCCAACCAGATGTTATTTCTTGTCATTGCACCATCCTGAGTAATTTCTAGACACTAGTGTGTGTAAAAACCCAACAGATCAGCATTTATAACAATATTCAAATCCGGGCATCTGGAATCCGCAATTGTGCCATGGTCAAAATTCCTGAGATCAGATTTTTTCCACCATTCTGATAGTGAAGGTTACCTGAAGGTGCTGGTTTGGTGTCTGCCTGATTTGTTGCTTTGCACTAGAGCAATATGACTGGTTTAGATCATCGCATGATTGAGAGGGAAAGTCAGTCTGATGGCTTCTGCTTTTTCTTTTTCCTAGAATGCTTGGATTCAGTCAATCCCGGTGCATCATGGTAGATGACGTGGGGAATGTCAGCAAGAGATGGGATTTATAAAACCTGAGCTTGAAGATGTATTTTTTTTCTATCTTACCTTTTATTTTTAGGGCTAGGAGCAGCTGAATGTGCAAACAGAGCAATGCAGGAGTAGAGTCATACTGAGAAGAAATTGCTTTTATCTGTTAGAAATTGTTTTCTTCTAGATGTATCTGTTCCTTAACATTATACTGAGTTTATTTTCCAGCACAGGTAGGGTAAATTAGGCCAGTCCAATATTTAAAAAAACGGTCTCGTTTATTTTTAAGTCTCCAAAAAACCATGCCAGACTGAGGAAGTGTGCATGAGAGACTGTGTTTGTAATCCCCCTCCCGGCTTAACCTTTCTAACAATAGTGAGATGTCTCTTCTCACTTTCCAGTCCTAACTGGGACATGACATCGAACTGGAATAAAATCATTGGCTGTAGGCCTACTCTTCTCCTCTCCAGAGGTTTGAAAGAATGTAGAAGAAAAAAAAAATAGTGCATGCAATACTGTGTATGTGTGTGAGAGAGAACGAGGTGGTCTGGTATCCAGTTGTAATCTCCTTTTCCAAAGCAAAGCAATGAGGCCATTAGTCACCCTCCACCTGACACTTGGCATTTGAAACACTACCTGTTCCAGCACCACTGCCACCACCTGGCTTTTCCCACAGTATACAATGGGTCATGTGCATGAAGGTGGAATCATTTAGGCAAAACCTTACTACAGCAAGCACCCTTCGGGATTTCTCTTGTCAATACTTAACACCTTAGCCTCTTCCAAGCTTCACCAGAATAGGCTTGTTCATGCTGCTGAAATGTTACATGAAATTAAGCGTGACAATTTCAGGGTCCTGTCTGGTAAATGCACCAAAAGTCTTCTGAAACAGAATGCATTTTGTATCTGCTGGTATCAGACGGCTCCTATCTGTTCGTCAAAACTTTTTTCCCTCTATCACTATAATTTAGAGTCCATATATCAATACAACTAAAGCAGCCCGTTTTGATAGAACATAAATCTGCAAGCCATCTTACAGCCTTCGGTTTTGGTGCTTGGTACTTCCTCATTCATGGAAAGTTTTATCACTTCGCTTTACTTATTGTTTACATTCTGACAAGACTTTAGATTGAGAAATCATTAGATTTTTATTTCTATTTTACTGTGGGGTTTTTTTAGGATTGAACTGCTTGTTCTCTCTTGCAAATTCCTCAATTCAAAATAACTTCACTGTTGATAACTTAAATGGGAAACTCCTATTAAAAGCACCCAACCATTTTAATTATTCCATCAGGGTTGTGTAATCCTGATCTTGCAGATTTACAGGGCTTGCTGTACCATTAGCATTAGACTGTACTTCTCCAAATATAGCCATATCCCCATTCAGACACGTATCACAGTTAGCCAACATGGCTATATTACACCCCACTTTATTGCTTTTAGAGATGGTAGCGCCAAAATAACTATAAATTGATTCCCAAAGCTATAAATTTGATTCTGATTGACTGCAAGGTAAGCATTTATGGTTTTGATTAAGTGTTTCTAACATTCAGCAAACAAAGGCGTACAGTATAAAAAAAAAAAAAAATTCTGTCTTTTATGACTGTAGATACTATAAAAAAACAAACCATTTGTTTATTTTCTGAGAGACAAAAAAGCCCATCGCAGGCACTGCAGCTTTTAACTTTACTCTTAATGAGTCCTCTTAAACGAGCAGGCTGACTAATTGGCCACATTTGAGAAAATGCCATCTGCAAATCCACGGCTCAGTCAATTTGTCAGTGTGGGATGTTTAATTATACCAGCTCATATATGAGCTCGTGTTATTGACCCGGCTTTAACTAACTAGAGGGTGCTTTTCATTTAGTGAAGTTTAGAGTGTTTGCTGTCCCTGGTAAGATTCTGAGTTGCGCTTGTGTTTCACGTGTTCTCAGGTTGCCGCCCATGTCCAAAAATTCATGCCAGTTTGTAGATTGGCAAATGTAAATTACTCCTATGTGTAAACGAATGTCTTTCTTGTAAACATGTTGCCTACGCATGTGTATGTTTGGATCGTCAAGTGTTGTCTCTTTCTGCCAAAATGGAAGCCATTTGGCTTGCATCTAATGTGTCAACTGTTGGCTTTCTAATTACACTTAACGCCTGACAAAACCTCTGTTGAGGTAATCTGTAATGGAAAAATTGGTGGTTGCCGCTAATTGTGCATCACATTAGCGAGGCACTTTACATGAATCTAATGTAGGGGCGGTTTGCTTTAGCCTGCTAGTGGTTCATTGCTTATTAACACATTAACACTTACGGATACATTTTCCTCAGGCACGTCCCCCGCTAAATTACCGGAGCACAGGAATTGCTTTATGATCTATCTGGCTTTTTGCATCCTGATGAATCCAGTTATGGTTTAGGAGGAAAATATATAATAATTTTATACAGATTTTTGCTTTTAGGTTTGTACCAACAGTTAAGAACCACATTTGATGGTCAGGTGTCTATATGAACACGTGTGGATGTGATGCTCAGGTGTCGATATAAAGACCCATGTAGATGTAAGGTTCAGGTGTCTATATGGACATGTGCTGATGTGATTGTGATGTGTTTATATAGAGACATGTGGATGTGGTGGGCAGGAACATTTGCAGAGATGTGTTTGCTTTTAATTCCAGAGCTACCCATATTTATGAAGGTAATATTAGCATTTTTTTTATTTTGAAGCAGTATTTTTGACCTTTTGAGGACTGAAACCATGTGACCATGAGAAAAAATTTGTGGAAAACACTTAAGTACATGTAGGAGATCTCAAAACTCGCATATGAGTAAATAAATAATGAACAAAAATCTTTACAATGTAGATACTCAGCTGTGAATTTTAAAAACACAAATTGGGGGGAAAACTGACATTTTAAGACAGAGCCATCGATCACAAGCTTTTCGTCACTTTTTTTTTCCTCATACGCACAAAATCCTTTCAAGAAAACGTGTGTTTGAACTATTAATAAATCATTGATTTGCTAGGCTAATTGACACTACAGCTTTTCTGAGTCAATGCTTGAATTGGTGTCCAGGGGGGAAAAAAAGGGGGTGCATTTATTGACTCTTCCCCTAAATGCTTTTTCAATGAGCTAGATGTAGCAACGCTCCAGGGGGAAGCCTTTGTAACCTGGCAACAGTGGTCCAGAGAAACTAATACAGAAGGGCAGCAGGTGAATTTTGCAGAGACAGCACGAGCCCAACACGGCTCTGATCTGCTCAGCCTTTTTAATCAGGGGCTAGACAGGCTTGCCAAACTCCACTTTAATTGCATCAAAAGGCAAAAGAGAGCATAGAGATATCTGAGGGTTTTTTTTTTTGTTTTTTTGTTAAAGATTTTCAGAAATTATTCAAATGAATTCAAACTGTTCACTCAAACAGTGACTCACAGTCAGGTCATTCTGATGGAAGCAGGCTGCGTCTGACTGCTTATGGACTCGTTCCACTAGACAGTGCGGCAAATTAACGGTGAACCCACATTTGCGCGTTATTTTCACCACCGAACACGAGTACGTGTGCTGAATCCGGGTACAGTTCTCAGTTGAGTACCATGCAAGCCAAACCCAAAGATGGGAATGATAGAAGATAAATCAGCTTCTATAAGAAGCATTCATATGTACATATACACACACTATTCATACATGTCCTGCACCTCCTTCACATACTTCTCTGACACACCAGACTTCCTCATACAATTCCACAACTCCTCTCTCCACCCTGTCATACGCTTTCTCTAAATCCACTAACACACAATGCAACTCCTTCTTACCTTCTCTATACTTCTCCATCGACAGTCTCAAAGCAAATGTATCTGTGTTGCTCTTCCTCAGCATGAATCCATACTATTGCTCACAGATGGTCACCTCTTCTCTCAGCTTGGCTTCCACTACTCTTTCCCATAACTTCATGGTGTGACTCAACTTTATTTCCCTGTAGTTACTGCAGGTCTGCACCTGTTCAGCAAGTTTGTTGAACAATGGAGATAAAAACTCTGCAGGTTTTCCCTATAATTTTCCTATAATGTTAAAACATTGAAAAGTCCATAAATGATGGATTTCGACAAAGAAAACATTCCTGAAAAAAATCTAAAAACATGTGCTCATTAACAATTTATGCATAAAAGAAATATTTCCGGCCAATCAGATTTGATCATTTGTGAGCATCCATACACTATAATTAATTCGATACTTGAAAGGATAAATGGAGCTTGGTACTTTTCTCTGTACAGAAGAACAAGTAACAAACTGGCTTCCTTCTAGCACACGCCTGAAATTCTTGCCCTGTGCGTATGATCCAAAGTCTAGTTACAGCGAAATAATCTGATTACGCATTGCGTTGAATATTATGTTGGTGTAAAAAAAAAAAAAAGAATGTATAAGCGTATAACATTCAGGGTCAGGAAGTGTAATGACATGGATCAGTAGATTGAGGAGGAGAAAATGGGTGAGGTAGGGAATCGGTGCACTACCACTAACACTGGGGAAAAGTAATCACCGTTGTTTTAAGGGATTATAGGGAGAGAATGGGTAAGGATATGGATTAGAGAAGGGAAAACATGAGGCACCTATTAAACAGTATTGAGTGAGAGGAGAGTGTAGAGAAATGTGGAGAAGATATTCCAGTATCATAGTGTAATAAGGCCAGTAAATGTCTATGATTTACAGAAGTTTATTCTAGACATAAAATTGCACTGAAATAAATGTAATGTTTGTCACTTGGCCGTCAGTGATGGGCGCTGGTGCTGCTTTGGCTTCAGCGGGTGATTGAATTACTTTATGATGTTGACAGAAGGGGCTTATTGGTTCAGGGCAAATGTTTGTATCTGCAGTCAATTAGATACTCACACTACAGGAGAGAATCAAGCAAATAAAACAATACTGTTAGCAGTAAAAGCTATAAAATGTGTCACTAAAAAGTACAAGAAACTAAAGTATTCATTTTCCGAAAAAAAATTGACTCTACTTGTCATTAAGCCTCTTGTTAAAATGCGATAGCTAAATGATGAGATGCTCATAATCATCTTCTTTCGGCTGCTCCTGTTAAGGGTTCGCAACAGCGGATCATCCGTCTCCAAACCACTCTGTCCTCTACAGATGCCTCTTTCAAACCAACCACCTGCATGTCTTTCCTCACCATCATCCATAAACCCCCTTCTTGGCCTTCCTCTTTTCCTAATAAACTCATTTCTAATCCTGTCCACCCTCGTCCCTCCTAATGAAAATCGCTTCATCTTTAACTCTTCGCCTCCTGTCTTCTTGACAATGCCATTGTCTCGAAACCAAACAAAGCAGGTCTCACATCAGACACTTATAACGAATGCGCAGTTATAGGAGTGTATGCATTGCGTGTGCCAGGTTTCTTTAAGTGGTCAAGTCTCCGTGTAATTTTACACAGCATGCTTATGTATCAGCTCAGGACTTTTCTACACAATTTGTCAAATATACTTCATATGGCCAAAAACGTACAGTACCATCACCATTCTGTTCATATATGGATCTGCGGCTCAAAGTCAGAAGCATGCAATTGTCTATAATCACTTTCTATGCCATAGCATTAAGATTTCCTTAAACTATATGGACCAAAACCATTCCATTATGACTAAATCTTTGTCAAGTAACGTGTCGAAGTGCTCATTATGAAATAGCCAAGCAAAGGTATTCCCGATATTTCCGTAGAATCTTACCAAATTAGCAGAGAGCCATTAATTTCTGCCTTATGTTCCACCTGATAGGTTAATAGCCAGTGAAAAGTAAATTTAACAGAGCTTAAAAGCGACACTGGTTCTATTCAGATAAAAGACTGGACCTTTTTACTCGAACGAGACAGTCGTGAGCGCAAACGACAGCAAGCGTTTTCCTTGAAGACTGAAAAGGTTGCCAGGTGCCAATAATGGCCTAGCAATTACTTTCAAATGCTAAGTAAGGAATAAAATGTTTGAGGGGTGTGCTGTTAGAGGAAAATAAACTGCAGCAGGGTGGTGCGATGTTGCCTGATGCGAAGCGACGTGACGGTCGTTAACCTGAAGTATTTTTCTTTCATTAATGAATGGCGCATCAAGATTTTGGACCATTAATAGCTGATGGTGTGTAACATCTGCAGGACACCTGGCTTCCTGCTGTCTTGCCTTGTATTAAAGTGCGCCGTTAAAAAAGTGCTTTTGGTATGAAGTTCTATACTGAATAAAAGTCCATGATAATCACATGGTGGTGTTTTTGACGGCTGAGAATCGCTAGCTTTCTCGCCCTCTGTAGATGAGTCATAACAATTTTGTTCTGAATGCAAAATGTTTATTATTTCAATGGCTTCGTGTGTTATACGATATAATATTACGTATTAATGAACAGTTTCATATGCAAATTCTATTCACAATGCCATCTGGACGAGTTTGGCTACAATCATTTTGGCGTGATTCCTCTCTGGTCTGGAAAGGCTTTCTAATGAACTTCAGCTAATAAGAGATTGGAACGGCTCTAAAGATGGCAATTGTGAGAAAATGATTGAGGTGGACAGTAAAGAAATGCATGGAAGGGTTTATCATCCTTTTTTCTAAGCAAGATAAGTCCCTACATACCTGTTCCTGTGCACGCTTTTCAGTATGCTTGGCCAGCCCGAGGAGCTCGCTCATGTGTATAATCCCTCTGTACATAGTGTTTGATAGGGTGTTCATTAGCAGGCTGTGGAGTGACCATCTGTAGACACACATACAGACTCATTACACTCACACCCAGGCCTCGGTAATCCTCGGAGGCTGTGTTCTCTAATTAACTCCAGTACATGTTCTAATAGGGCTGGGAGCATTCTGATAAAGAAAGTAATTGAAAGGCTAGATCCGGAGCAGGGGGGGTGTCAAGAGGACCGTTTAGAGTGTGTGTATTTTGGGTGCACTTTGTGGAGAGTGTTAGCTTTTGTTTGGTGTGTGCTCTTTTGCAAAACAGCTTCTTATAATCGCTGGTGGAAATTTAACATTCATGTAGATGTGCATCACAGAGGCGAGCTTGATTTTCACGTGGTTTTTGAATGCAGAACAACGCAAGAGTCTCTTTTTACACAAATCATCCACAGAAGAGAATTCCAGACTGTTAAAATAAAAAAAGAAAATACATTCAACTGAATAGTATTCGACCTTTTTGCCATGATCCTTTTGACCCTCTGCAGACCTGATTTGAAGTTGATAAAATCTGCTATGGTATGATAATGTTAGAAAGAGTCCTTCTAAAGGTGAATAATACAACTTCGAGGATTCAAAAGATGCTCAAAGAACACCAATAGACACTATAGCGAAGGGGTTGGGCAACAGCCAGAGGTTTCCAAAAGTCCGCTGTCTGAGGGCAGCACTGAAAGTTTAAAGGGAATTGGATAGAAATTGGATAACATAGTTAAATATAGCACCACAAGGGTCCCTGGTGGTCTAGTGGTTTGGCTGCGGCGCTCTCACCGCTGCGGCCCAGGTTCGATCCCCGGTCAGGGAACCGACCCCAGCCACTCTTAGTGCCGGTCCCAAGCCCGAATAAATGGGGAGGGTTGCGTTAGGAAGGGCATCCAGCGTTAAAAACATGTGCCAAATCAAACATGTGGATGATCCGCTGTGGCGCCCCCTAATGGGAGAAGCCGAAAGAAAGTTTTAGTTAAATATAGTACCACTACAATAAAGCAGTGGTGGACAGTAACAAAGTGAATATAATTGGTTACTGTACTTAAGTAGCTTTTTTTGCATATGTGAATTATCACTTTACTGAATTATTGGGAGACTTTAACTTTTTAACTTTAACTGCACTACATTTCAAAGTAAAATCTCGTACTTTTTACTCAACTGCATTTTGCAAAATCAGTCATTCCTTTTTAATGAAGAGGATAAAAATGTAACTGGTCAAACACGCAGCGAGTCACCAATCAGGGTCGAGCGTGCGCTCTGTTTTGACATTGTTTTGATTGGCGCTTGGTGGAATCTAATTGTCACCAACATACAGTTCAGCATCAGTTCAACAGCAAGCGGAACATTTAGAGAGGAATAAATTATGAAGAAACTCCAGACTCGAACTCGCCATAACACCAATGGCCTTATTTGCACAATTTGTTTTTTAATTGTTGAAAAGAAAGTTTTCGTAAAATTTCGTAATTGTAATAGATATGAGTGTTTGAGTCATTAATATCGTAGTAATAATAGATCGGTGCGCTGAGAGTAACAGAGTCTATTCACATAAACTGAGTTGATTAATCGACAATAATAATAGGAACATTATAGCTATAATAAAAACGACATTTTCTACCAAAGATACATTTGGACCAAATTTGGACCACGTTAGCCATAGCACTGTCTAGCACCACCATCAGTTTGAATAGAGCCTAATTTCCTTGGTTGAGACAATATTAGTGCATCCTAAAATGTACTGTTTCTGTTTAATCTATATTCTCACCATCTTGGTTTCATTTTTTCAGCTAATTCACCTACATATTATGTCTAACTGTCACAAAATTTCAGTTATTTTGTGATTGTATTCAAGAAAACCAGGTTTACATTTGGGAAAATGTACTCACTAATATAAACATCAGTTGATCGGCTTTAAATCGTTGAATGAGTTGCTTGTTTGAAAGAGATTTTTATATTAAAAGACAAATCAAACCAGAAGAAATGCACCAATTAAGACAAATAAATAAGACTATGAGTAGCTATTCAAATTCACACTAGATTAAAAAGATGCGCAAGAGTTACTGTTCGCGTACGGAAGTCCTAAGAGGTCATGCATTATAATATTTTTTTCTTGTTTTCTCGTGATCACGACTTAATTTTCTCATCATAACAAAAGTAGTTTTCTCGTTATCACCAGAGGTGGAAAGAGTAATAAAATAATCCTCTCATGCTGCGATCTTGCTGCCTCTAGAACACGCTCTTATGCTGAATACACAGAAAAATTTAATAATGATCACGAGGAAAAGATGATTATTTTGAGATATCGAGAGAGAAAACAAGAAAGATAAATATATTATAATGCATGGCCTTTTGGGATTTCTGTAGTTTGGACGCAATGGTAGATTTAATGTTGCATTGGCTGAGCTGCATTATTGGATGATTTTAGCTTTCTATGAGATTTGGCTTTAATGGAGATTTATGGGCTAATTGACATGCAAATGAGCACGGCATTAATGAAACGTTTGTTCTGACCTATAAAAGCATTTACAAACAACTTTACATCGTTAACACGCTGATAAATGACACCCAGTGTGTAAAGAATTGGATGGAATGTCATAGCTTCTGCAGCCATAAGAGGAAGCTGGCTTTCTTTATTATAAAGAGATAAGATAAATGTCTCTTTACATTCGAGTCAGAACCAGGAGTGGACTATAGATATTTTTTTCCATACTACATTTGCACCCTTTAAAACATCATGCCCTGGGAGAACTCAGTAGCTCGAAATGTAGACTTTGAAATGCAGATCTTAGATCAGTGAGATATTTGTTTGGAAGGCAGGCCTGAGGTGAGATTGTCAGTGGTGTCTCTGTCCCAGGACCAGCTGTATTGACATTATCTGTTCAAGAGCTGCTTTAATCCTCAATGGTTCAGAGTGGCGTCTCTTATCTTGGTGATGCACAAAGACCTCTCTACTCAGCTTATTTAAAGCAGGACCGTCACGGGCAGCTCCGAACTGGAGGAAGGTGTGTGTGTGTGTGTGTGTGTGTGTGTGTGTGTGTGTGTGTGTGTGTGTGTGTGTGTGTGTCAGTCAGAGTGTTTGTCTGTCAACCTGTGGATGAGTCTTGGGGAAATGGAATTTTTCACAGCAGTAGAATTAGTTATGTTTGTGTGCTGTTGTGTGAGAGCCACGTTTTTACCTCTTGTGGGGCTGATAACACGTTTAAATATGTACTGTGTGTGTGTGTGTGTGTGTGTGTGTGTGTGTGTGTGTGTGTGTGTGTGTGTGTGTGTGTATGTGTGTAAAAGTTGAAGTGTGTAAACTCCAAACCTTCCTTTTTGTGCAGTTTTATTGTAACGAAAGATTACATTTTTTATTATGACAAAGATTATGTTCGATTGGTTTGCAGGTAGAGCATTAATTATCTGCATTAATAATGTCAGTGGAAGGTTCAATGAGGATAGTAAGAGGTGTGTGCATGCACGTCTGAGTAAAACTTGAACCTGATGCATTTAGTTTTCAGCCACATGATTGGGTGTGTTTGTGTATGTGTGCGTGTGTGTGTGATTGAGCTGTCTGCGCTCTTCTGCCAATGAGGCCTCCTTCAATGCTGCCTCACATCTACTTTGATGCAGCCACTGGATCGATATTGTGCTGAACTACCAAACACCTGCTTCCTAATGAAAGCAGAAAAAAGAAGAGACAGATAGAAATAGAAAGAGAGAAACACAAACTTACCGCTAATTATAGATTTTTATCTCCGAGTCTCTCAATTGTCGGTGAAGACACTCAAGGGGTTTAAAATCCTTCTCTGAAATGTAGGAAAAAAGTGTAAAGGTACTTGATATTAACTTCACAGAACAGCTAATATTTTATATTGCTCTACTTTTTTTGTTAACTTCTTTAAAGAATTTTTCGAATAGGGTGGCCAAAGTGGGATATTTCGTTCATGGTGGGGGTACATTTGTTGTAGGGTGGTCAATTGGAGGTGGGATACGAAGATATTATAGGGTGGCCAATTGGGTGTGGGATACATTTGACGTGGGGTTGCCAATTTTAGGTGGGATAAAAAGATAATGGCCTGTTGGTGGTGGGATATATTTGTTGTGGGATGGCCAATTGGGGGTGTGATACAGATATAAGGTGGGGTGGCCAGTTAGCAGTGCGATACAGAGATAATGTGGTGTGGCCGGTTGACAGTGCGATACAGAGATAATGTGGTGTGGCTGGTTGGCAGTGCGATACAGAGATAATGTGGTGTGGCTGGTTGAGGGTGGGGTACATTTGATGGGTGGCCTATTTAAGGTGGGATACAGAGATAATGAGGGGTTGCTAATTAGTGTAGGGTAAATTCGGTAGTGGACATTTGGTAGTGGGTAACATTTAATGTGGGCTGTCCAGGTGGGGGTGGGATACATTTTATGTAAGTGGCCAAGTTGGGGGTGGTGTACAGTGTAATATTATGAAATCCTTCTCTCGTGTCAAAATAGGGTAGCGACGTCAACAGTTTTGACATATTCATAAATCAATGAATTGTTAAAAAATCATGAAAACTCTTATCTATATAGTAAGAAATTCATGAAAAACACATTTAAACAAGGTTTAATAAAAGAAGTAAAATTCCCCCCATTATTGTTACAGCATGCTGCAGCTTTTCTTCTTTAAAAAAAAAAAAAAAGTCCTCTTCTCCTTTGTAACTAACTAATGTGCTTGCTTCAAAATTTCTGCTCGAAACTGCTCGATAACATCTCATATATTACATTACTTGTAAAAAGTAACAAATTTCTCTGCAAGAACTCACATGCTTTGTACCGATCGTAATTTGCTTTCCATTAAGAAAGCCATGGCAAAGTAGTGTGTAAATGGGTATAGATACAAAAATACATACATCCAAAATACAGCGCTTGGCATAAGTATTCACCCCCTTTCCATTTAGACCCTGGGTCTAAATGGAAATGGAACTTTGATGTATGTCATAATACTATTTTCCTTCCCACAGTCACCACGGCTGCTCATCAGGGGTAAATACACATCGTTCAACTGTTAAATTCTGTAAAGCTGCTTTGGGACAATGTCTGTTGTAAAAAGCGCTATAGAAATAAACTTGACTTGGCTTGACTATACAAAATGCTCCATAACAACAACATGATTTTTATATAAAAAACTAGAACCCTGTTTTATACTTTTTATAAGACTATGAGGCTTTTTGCTTAAAGAAGGTTTAAAGCATCTTGCAACTTTTTAAATGAATAATACACAAAACAAAACGTCCTAGAATTAGCTACACCACGCACATCTCTACCTAGCGACAAGGCCCATAAATTCACAGTTAAGTAACCTCTCCAACTGATGATTTCAAAATCATCTCTACTTGAAGCATTTTGAAGGTCTCCTCCAGCCTATTGTTCGCAATATGCAGTCTGGGTGGAATTTGAACAGGGTATTTTACTCCAAGGTCCCAATGGATTTTCAGACATTGTGCTGAATGTATGCTGCTGAGAATTTGCCTCCGCCCCTGCACTGTAGTCAGGGAGTGTGTGTACCCCACTGCCCTTATAATACAATGGTGCTCTATCACGACTGAGGTCAAAGGTTGCATTTTTGTCATGACCACAACGATAATACACGGCCTCTGATCCACAGCTGGCTTCGGATTGAGTGACCTACGAGCTCTATTTACCATTCTCAAAGCCCTCATTAATCACACGATATATAAAATTCAGTCATTTAAATTTAACAAACTTCACTTTTTCCAAATCCTGGCAAATTTGTGATTCAGTCTTCAAGAATATTAACTATCTCGAAGTAAGTGGAAGAACTCGCAAGTCTATCTATACCTGATTTGGGTCAATTGGGCTTGTACTGCAAGCCAACCTTGAACCTAATGAGGGAGAGATTTCTATGTTTAATTAAGTCTCGTTATAAAATTTGTAAAAGTGTGGTGCTGAGAAACCTATACGAAATGAGATGCTTCATGCAATGACTAAGAGGTGAGCAGCAAACCAGTGGTGAACAGTAACGAAGTAAATGTAATTCGTTACTGTACTTAAGTAAGTACAGATACGCGAAAAAGATACTTAAGTATTTCCATTTCGGGAGACTTTAACTTCACTACATTTCAATGTCAAATATCTTTCTTTTTACTCAACATTTTGCGAAATCAGTTGTTCATTTTTCTTTGGATAAATGCTTAACCAGTCAAGCAGTTCTCTCGTTTTCTAGTTATTGCCGCTTCGTGGTCTCTACTTAACACGAACATACAGTTCAGCGTCAGTTCAACAGCAAGCAGAACATTTAGAGAGGAAAAAAAAAGGGATGGAAGAAACTCCTGACTCGAATTTGCCACAACACCCGTGGGCTTATTTGTGCACTTTTATATAGTTGAAAAGATTTCGGGGTCATGATCATTTTAATAGATAATAAACAGTGACCCTAATATCATTCTATTAATAAATTGGTGTGCTAAGAGTGAGTGTTTTTTCCCATAAACTGAGTTGATTAAGCAAAGAGTCTTGTGACCAAAATAGAAACATTATAGCCATAAATCATAAAACATACATAGAATCATGAGGTCCTAAAGGGGGTAAAGGAAATTTTTCGACTTGGCAGTTTGCAGCTCAGAGAACACAGCAGCACAACTGAACTTTTTTTTTCATTCGTGCTTGTGTCCTTGTCGCGGTAATAAGACAATAATCATAAACTCTCTGCAAAACAAACAATAATTGTGGCTTTTATTCTCTTTCTGCAATTTCTGCTAAGATTCGGCTTTGCTCACAACACCACACTGGGCTCACTGCTCAGAGCAAGAGAAAAACAGTGGGAGATCACATAAACTTAATTGAGACAAAAGGGCTCAGGTGCAACATGTTAGTCATTACTTCTCCAGCTTTTTCTTCTCAGTGTAGACCCAGGCTAAACCCCACCTGCTACACCAACCACTTGACCAGAGGTAAATGTAAAATAATGAAGAACAAGGAATAAGAGATAAAAAGATATGGTCTAACTAAAGTGAAGTTCTTAGATGTGTTTTCTGGTCCATTTCTTATAGCAGAGCTTCTCTGAGTGAAAGGGTTTGGGATTTTATAATTCAGGTCTTGTGGTGAAATGCACCACCAAGTTTACAAATGGTTCTCATTTTAACTGTGTTCTCGTGTCGGCTTGGACCAAATATTCATTCAGAAGATAATTAGGGATTTAGAGTGCTCCATTTCTCAAATACCCCGACACCACTTTTGTGTTCAGGTTTACTGGTTGAAATTGTTGGCTAATGATGTTGAAATGAACTTGTACTGAGGTGGTCAGTGGAAGTAAGTTATTTGATTTTGCAGTTGGGCAATAGGGTATATTATTGTTTGTTCCGTGGCAGAAATTTGAAATTGAGAAGCAGGCAATAACTGGAGACACTGTGGGTTTTATTTTTCTGCAATAAAGCAAATAACTAAATAAACAAAAATATATATAACTTTGCAGACATGTCACCAATGAGTAGTCACAAAGGAGGGGTGGATTTGCATTTTTGGGACTGGGATTGAGACTGGGACTGGGATTAGGATTGGGGTTGGGTCCACTTCTGGCACTAATGCTGAGTTTAGTTCTGGGACTGGGGCTAGGGGCCACACTGGATGCCTCCACACAGTGTGTACTGAATTTTCATGTTCTTCTCATGTTTTGGGGGCATCCTATATTCTCTTTTCCCTCTCCATTTCAAAGCAATCTCTTGTGTAATTGTGCCCGTGCTTGCTTGGCACCCCGTCCAGTGTGACCCAAGTTCTCTAACACGAGGTGACCCTGTTTGGGAACAGCATTGTAGAAAAATCAATAAAAAGGCAACTAAAAAAAAAAAAAAAAACAGGTACAAAAAAGTCCTAGCAGAACAACTTCTATGTCAAGAAGACTAACTTGAAATACAGTCTCCATTACCAGGCACGTGTATTCGTCTCTCTTTCCACTCGCTCTTATCTTCCACTGTGTCCTTGCCCTGATGGCTGCCTGCCTAATGAGGATTGGTGCTGTTTTAAACATGAAATTGGAATCCCAGCTGAGAGCAATCGATATGCTTCCATTATCTCGCCATGTAATGATGCAGTCTCTCTTCCTCAATCTCCCATACACACACACAGACCCACACCTTGTCTCAGCACATTTCCTGATTTCTGATATTAGCAGCAAGGAAGTTTATAAAGTATTGGCTCCCAGGGGTACCTCAGTGTGCTCACCTCACAGATTACCTACACACTTCAGGTAGGAGATTTTGTGAGATTGTGTGATCAGCTAAAAAAGTGATAAGAATTCAGGTATATTTTTGATATATTTACTCGTCTAGTAGTCAAAAATGTAATTGGACACAATGGAGTAACTGGAGGTAAAGCTAACAAACCTGAATTGATTGAGGATGATCAGGCTTTTGGTGCACTCATGAGGGACTTTCATGATTCAATCGGATTTAGTGTCATATATATAAACAAATACAGTCATGAATAGGAAAAGTACTAAAAAGCAAATGATCATTCATCTCTAGTTCCTGCCTGAACAGAGCTGCAGTGGTCTATCCCTGAAAAATACACCTCATTAATGATGAACTGTAATGAATTGAAATTCTGTGCCACCCAGGTGAGGATGGGTTCCCTTTTGAGTCTTGTTCCTCTCAAGGTTTCTTTCTAATACCATCTAAGGTTTTTTTTCCTTGCCACTGTTGCCATTGGATTGCTCATTATGGATAAACTTACAATTATAAGAAACAAACTTTTAAGGCACTAAACGTACACATTATTTACTACAACTTTATAACCGCTTTATCTCTAGAAAACTAATAAAAATGAATTTAATTGGTTTACATCAGGCCAGATTTGTAAAAAATAAAAAAATATTGCAGTCTAAACTGTCCTGTTTGAATGAGTCCTTAATGTGACTCAGAAGAACAAGTAGTCTCAAAGAGTGATTCATTCATTTTCTACAGGACGCACGTGAGCAAAGCATAACGAAATATCCGTAGGTTATGTACTAAAAACTAATTTCAGTAATTCAGTCCTTTTTTCACGCAACTCCCATAGACGCTGGGCCGTGCATCACACAGGAAACACAATTGAGTAGTTCATCACACGAGTTCTCTGGTCTGTCATTCGGTCTTTTGTCACGTGACTCCTATATACGCTATGAAGGTGATTAAAGGCTTAAAGAAACTAAATGGACTCAATAATAAAAAAATAAAAAAAAAGATGAGTTCATTTTGATAAACGAGATTCAAAGAACAAAATCGCTTAAATGACCCGATCTTCCCATCATTAGTAGATGGACTGGTCAGGGACTGTACACATTTTGGATCATGAGAAGAACAATGAACATTGTCTCAAAGCAGCTTTACACAGATAATATGGTAATAATAAGTGAACATGTTCTTTATAAGTGTAAGTTTGTCCCTGATGAGCGAGCCGGTGGCGACTGTGGCGAAGGAAAAACTCCCCAGGATGGCATAAGGAAGAAACCTTGAGAGGAACCAGACTCAAGAGGGAACCGATCCTCATCTGGGTTGCACCAAATGTCCATTTATTGCAGATATTCGATGATGATGGTGATCAGAGGAAACTGTAGTCCTGAGTCAATGTAGCAGTCTGTTGACATTAACTACAGTCCAAATCCATTCTCAAAGCTCCCATTCTTACTCCGGAATTTCATGGAACCAACCAAGGCGTTGAAAACCATATACTACTTATTGTTTCCTTTAATATTGGGTGGTCTGTTGAATGCATCTAGATGTAAATATTAGGAAATAAAATTAATTTGATCTATCGTTTTATATTCATCTTTTGATCCTAAACATATGTATGTTTTGTAAATAAAAATCAAAACAAAAAAGAAACTTGGTCTTGTCATTCCTAACATTTTGGAGGAGAATGTATGTGGTAGGTTGGGAATCCTGCAGCTCAGTGACCGATATTCATTTTGTTCTTCTAATCAGTTATAGTTACCAATGCTTTCCTTAGGGTTAATAAGTTTTCAGTTCAATCAATTTCAAGTAACCTGGTTGTATAAAAATCCTTTGTATGTAATAAAATATAAATGACCTTCTCACTCCTCTCTTCTTTTTCCCCACTTATTGTTGTTTTTCTATACTGGTAAAGTGTTTACCGCTCATCCGCTCTATTTTGGTTTTCCAGACTGTCAAAAAACTGACTGGTTCTATTTTCGGCGAGGAGGAAGCATGAAGTGGATGGTGAAGTCGGGTCAGGAGTGTTACGTACTGTAATCGAGCAGATATTGCAGTGTGGGGAACCAATTTTTTATTTATTTATTGTTTGAATTATGTCAGGAATAAAACATGAGGCCGTGTGCTGTTACAGGAAGTTGATGACAAAAATGATTTCGTTGAAACGTCTATTCAGAGTATACGTCTTTAGTAAAAAGTGAAGAAGCGCTCTGCAACAAAACATAACCACTTATAACCATGAACTTATTACTAAATTAATAGGTTTATTTGAAAGTCAGAAGATTTATGTAGCCTTTACAAATGTTATTTGAATGATCAGTGAACTAGAAGTCATAAAATGCTAAGTATATAGTATTTGGCAGCTCAGATTAATGGGAGGGCATTATCTTATTTTCGACAGTCAGTAAAAAAGCGGTGTGTGGGCATGCTTCAGCTCGGATTAT
Source organism: Silurus meridionalis (assembly GCF_014805685.1). Taxonomy (NCBI): domain Eukaryota; kingdom Metazoa; phylum Chordata; class Actinopteri; order Siluriformes; family Siluridae; genus Silurus; species Silurus meridionalis. The sequence goes on along the minus strand of NC_060885.1, from coordinate 31,543,816 downwards.
CAGAACAAGAGGCATGTGTTGCTTAATCATTCCACTTGGCCGCATAAATTCTTGGTGCTCTCTATGAGCGAGCGGTCATAGGGGAGGACGAGCCAGCCCCAAGCCTCTCTCTCGCACATGTTCCCTGTAATGAACTACTCCACGACCATACGCTGTGATCCTGGCCAAGGAATCAGGCTCGGCCCCATAACACAGTGTATATAATTGAAAGAGCGAAGATAATTGCCTTATAGTTTCTGAACGACTGATTAAAAGCGTATATTCAAACCCCATCCTCGTCTCTCGACTGTAATTGTGTAGATACTTTTTTCTTTTTCGCTGTTCGGTATCAAGGTCATGATTTCGAGGACGTCGTTTGTGCCGGTACGTTGCACAAAAGGGTGTGCGGTTCTGCTCCAATTCGAGAGTCGCAGATGAGCAACCATGGAGGTTTCGATCTCGAGATGTTGTCATGGTAATTGCTAAACAGAGCTTCACTCTGAAGTGATTGACTCCCTGTTTATCAAATCTTCTAGCAGTGGTAGATTGGTGGTGTTGGGATTAGAACTTCTAACCTTCTAGTCCGATGCCTTTACCACTATGCTACAACCTACTGCAGAATAAGACGGACTGTTCAACATCTGGATCTCATTCTCTAAGCGTGGTCACACCTTATTGGACAATGCTGGTAGTCTACCATGTGACCAACTTGAATAGAGTGAAAAACTTGAATAGAACACCAACTAGACTGGTGTTAAGCCTCAACCCTCTGATTGTGTTGTCAGAGTGGAATGATGCTGCACTCAGAAAAATCCGATCTCTGAGAAGACAATATAGAGATGCACAGTGAGTGAAAGTACGGTTAAAGCTCTGGGTTTCTGATTGGTTCACTAGCCAGTTTTGTCAAGCTGCTACATATGGGCCCCTGAACAAGGCCCTTAACCCTATCTGCTTCAGTGGTGCCGTATTATGGCTGACCCTGCGCTCTGATTCCAACTTCCTCAAATCTTTGGGATACACAAAGACAGAATTCCGCTGTGCTGTAATGTACATGTGACTCTACAGTTTCTATTCTACTTGGGGAAAAAGGTGAAATTGATTAATTTGTTTCTTCTATGTGTTAAAATGTAAATTTAGATTTATGATCAAATTCCGATCCAATGTGACGTCACGTTTTTATATGGAGAGATGAACAAGAAATGAATTGTTAATCATGCTGAAATTATTCCTGTCGACTCCGAGACTAGACTACAAACTTGGTTTCGGGCATCCATGATCGGAAGCGCTGAAACGTGTTTAGAACTCCAGAAATCTGACAGAGGAGAATGACTGCATTGCATTTTAGATGTTGGAATTTATTTCCCCCTGAACCATCATCCACGACCAGCAATTTCACCCCAGAAAACATCGCTCTTGTGAAGATTCAAGGATTCATCCTGAACCTATTGTACTTAGAACCCAAGTCCAATTTCTTGGGTTCTGATCTAAACACATTCCAGTGCTTTGACTAACGAATCCCAAACTTAGGGACCCATTTATGGAGTCAACAAGAATTCTCAATAGTCACCATGATTAGCAATTAGAAACAATTCTTGTTCGACTCTCCTTATGAAAAAAACATTCACCACAATGGTCTAATCTAAAAAACCTCGAGAGGAACCCATGCAAATCTGAGTGGCACCGAATGTCCGATGATTATAGTTCCGTCATTGTTGAGGTGTTCAGTGATGGGCGCATGAATGCAGAAACATTCATGAATGTGGCTCAGTAACTTCATGGATCTTTAGGGAGTTCATGTGGAACCATCCTCAGCTGCACAGTGGTCTCCAGCCACAGGTAGGGCATCAGGATGAATCAGGCAGATCTGATGAGAGAAGAAAGAGACAGAATTGTACTGACACCTGAGTCATGCTTTAGAATAAATACCGTATCCGTATCATAGTACTGCATCTTGGCCTCTTGTCACTGAACTATATATGGAGGATGATTAGCTAAAATACGCCGCCTTGTGGCCACTGAAAGCAAATGATTCCCCCCCCCCCCCTTTTTTTTTTTTGTAACCAGTCTGAACACACTAAAAAAGAATTGATGAGTTGGGGCTGGATGGAGAAGTGGAAAAGTGAAGGGCTGAGAAAAGATAGTGATTTTTTTTTCTCCTCCTCTTCCCATAACTTTCTTACTTAATTGATCCTCAGGGATCCTCCAGGAGCCGCGCGCCTTTAATTGGCTCTCGAGCTCAACTCGGGCAAACAATTAAATCACCGAAAGCTCGCGGACAGCCTTTTTATTTAACACACACACACACACACACGCACGCACGCACGCGCACACACACGCACGCACACAGAAAAGTAGACCCGAAGCAGCAAAACTAAAGTGAAGAAAGAAGACGCTTCGTGACACGTTTTTTTTCTCCACTTCAGCAACCTGTTTCTTCTATAAAAAAAAAAAAAAAAAAAATAGACGTTTCTGGCGTCCGCCCCTTCCTCGCGCACTCACTCGTGTGCGCGCACACACACACACACGCACGCACGCACACACACTCACCCTGTGGCCAACGGAGCGGTAACACAGTCGCTCCTTTAGGCTCGCAGAGAATCCTAACATCTGGCGAGTCGTAACGGGCGCGCGCGTGCTGCGTTAAGTAACACCGGAGACAAAAGCGCGAGCGCAGAAAGAAGATCCAAAGGCTATAATAAAATTTCGGGTTATAATTTTTCTTTTTTATAAAAAACGAGGAAGAAAAGCTCACCGATTCCCGGAGCTGCTGTGATGTGGATGTGACTGTATTTTTTTTTTTTTGGAGATATTTCTAATACAAAAAAAAAAAAACTTTTCAAAAAATAAAAAATAATCTCGGAATCCGGGTTTCCTTCTTTTTTTTCCCCCTCCAGTCGAGCGCGTGCATTGGAGAGTCTGAAGGTTGACGCGCGCTGGAGTCTGCACGAGCCAGGATATATTTTTTAGTTCCTCTTCACTGCTTGGTTTTGCTATTGAAAGTGGATTTATTAGCTATTATTAGTATTTATTATTATTATTATTATTATTATTATTATTAACATTGCAATTATCATTTGCATTTTCCTCGCGTGCTCTCGTCAAATCCGATTTGCACACGGAGTAAACCGGAGGCGTCGCGCGCAGCTTCCACACCAGAAAAAGGTAAGACCTGTTCATGTTCATTCTCTTTGTATGGTTCAAGTTGCAAAAAAAACAAAAACAAATAAAGACAATCACGGAGGTGTTTTTTTTTTTGCATGCACAATGAAGCAAAAAAGGGGAAAGTCTGCAAAAAAAAAAAAAGACTGGGGATGCATCATCTGACAGAGCTCGCGCGCAAAAGGCGGAATGATCAGAGCTTAATGTAGATGTATACAAATTACATATACGTTTAATTTACGCTTCAGGCGCCGTGCCCACTTCTGATCTCACGCGGGGTGCCCGAGAGAACGGATGGGACGAGGCGAGACACTCTGTCCTAAAGCGCGCGACTGAAGCGATGACTTTCGGAGTTTTGCTTTCCAAATGGAGCTGCACTCCATGCACGTGCTTCCTGTTATATCTGTATGTAATTATCAATACATGCATTGATGCTTTATTATATATACATTTTTGCTTTGAACTTTATTACAAAAAAAAATACACATGACTGAAGATATGTATTTTTTTTGTTCGTTCATGCGCCAACTTTGGCATCCGTGCCATTTCCCTAATGCGCGAGCCCGTGCACCAATTTCATAAGCAATCACCATTTAGTCAATCCGGTCCCCGATTACTGACCGCCTCCGTAATCTTTGAGATAATCCACGCATTCGGGGTATGCACGAACCCACCCTTAAGCTCTGCGGATAAAACCCGTAAACCTCTGCGGTATCAAACTCTTGACAGCGCGAGCTCTGTACTGTATGTGCGTGCATGCGTGCCTCTCACTCTTTGTGTGCTATTGTGGCTCTCCGCAGGTGATGAGGCATCGCGGCTGAACATGGAGCTTCTCTGGATTGTATTCTTCTCCGTGCTGCAGCGCTTCACACAAGCGCAGGGGGTTTACGGTAAGAACTTTGAAGGAACGCCTGAGGCGCGAGCTCGAGCGCGCGCGCTCGAACGATTATTAGAAAAATTGCAGAACGCGCGCGAAGGGCCGTGCGATGCGAGGGAGATGAAGTGCGTTGCCTGGTGGAAGCGATTTGAAGTATCGCATAGTTTTTGTTGTTGTTGCACACTGCATGCAACAGTGTATCATGCAATGCTTTTAATAAGAAACTTTGACAAGTTGCACCGGAAGTGTCGCGAGTCACACAGCTGTAATTAATCCATGTAATTAAAGCATCTAAACCAACCGACTAATGGTAAACCAAAGTTTACCATTTAGCAAATTGGAGATAAAACCTAAGCGAAGAGCGCGCGCGGTGAGAAGTTTTGGAGGTATGTGTGTGTTTGTACGCGTGTGCATACAGAAATCAGTGTAAAGTCCAGCAGAGAAGATCTGGAATGATCAGAATCAATGCATAGTCTCACCTGGTTTCCAGAACTTCAAATTGCAGTTTTTGAGCTCAAAAACTTATTTTGTTCTCTCCGAGCCTGCAGGTGCATGACATTCAGTTCAACCAGGACAGGACTTTTAAAGTAGGAACCTGGTAAAAACTTTCTGAGACCTGCTTAGAGGCTTGAATAAAATCCATTTCCAGAGTATGGCAAGACACACAAAACAAATCTAAGAAGAAGCTGTAGAGCAGATTTCAAGTAAAACCCAGAGAATAACGTATATGACGACCATCACTGTACCATGACTGCATGACTCCTGTATATCGATTTTAATTAGGATGTGTATTATAAAGCAACATTTTTTAATATTGACAACAAATAGCCATGATGTAAGGAGCGGCAGCGCCACCTGCGTGAAATCCCCCTGGTGTCACTTCAAGTCCGGACTGTAGGACGTGAGTGTATTGTAACAGCTATATTACTGTATTACTGAAACGCCAACACTGACGTAAGCATTCGATCGTTTTCCTTTTCTCAGCCGCTCTAATCTGAACGTAATATCATTTCACTGACATCTGCCAACTTCTCAGATTTGGATCTCGTAATCTGTGCATGAGCAGTAAATGATGCAGTTGGTGGTGGTTTGATGAAGGATGTACACACATGTGATCGTGCATTAAATTGAGCGTTTCTGCCGGTTTATGATCGTTCGAAGAGGACGGACGGTGTTAACAGCCTTTCCGATCTCAGCTGGGGATTAATAAAGTGCTGCCCTGTAATTTGCTTCTTAATTAATCAAGTAATTGCCCTCTAATGAGCCTAGTGGGCATTACTGCTCCCAAATGGTTAGGTCACGCATCCATCAGCCTGGGGGACGAACTCAAATGTCCTTGTCTGAGAAGCCGTTAGATAAGTAGTGAGAAAAAGAGAGAAGGCCGTTATTGAGACTCTGTGATGCTGGATTGGGTATTTCGCTGCCATGCTTTGAGTCCATGATCGCTGCAAATCAGTGCGAGACTCTTTTGCATGTTCACATCTGCCCTACTGTTCTGATGGGAGTCACCTCTACCGGGAAGACTCTACCACCCCCGCAATCCCCCCCAATCCCACCCCAGGGTTGCTGATATAAATCTTATCCTGTAGCCTTCACTGTCACCATCCTTCAGCCCAATTGAGAAGCTACAGCAGATTTCAGACACCACTCATGACCACCATCATTAAACACACGAGCTGAAGGAAATGTATCGTTTGAGAATGCCGTCCATTTCTCCTGTACAGGTCCAGAGATGTGTCGAGTCTTTGTTTAAGGTGTTTTAAGTTTTATTTCTAACTTGTTTTTACACGAACCTCATTCAGATGTTCAGCAGTGCCATGCTGCGATTCACAGGTCAGGATTTGGGATTCCATATTGAACCTTGGTCTCGATTTAAACTCCCTGTCTGTGTGTTAATTTCCTCTGGTTTCCATAAAAAAAAAAAAAAAAAAAAACGTAATTGGCTTAATTGCCCCTCTTTAATGTTTCTTTTCTTCACTTCCCTTTCTGCGTCGTCGCTATGCCGTCTTTAAAAGGAAGTACGGAAACGAGGAAGAGGAAAGGACAGAAGAACCGAGAGAACCGTATTCAACACTGGTTCTTAGATCGTCGGTCATTAAAACTGTATTGAATTCGAAGCACACATTTCGCAGGTGTAGTAACTGTTAGCTTGAGATGTTTCATGCTGTATTTGTGGAAGCAGTGGTGCGTTGAGTATCAGAAAAGCCTCTTCTTTCCGTATTTCAGGATCTGAGCGCTGAGATCGCAGGGATCAACTGATTCCCAGATAACGTCTGATTTATTAATATAATCGTAGATCCATTTTCTGCATTCAGGAAGTTATGTGTGTGTGTGTGTGTGGTTATCTGGGATGGTCTCATCAAGCCACTTATCACCTGAGTGGTGTTAATGTAGATAAAGCATTAGATATTGGTTCTGAAGATCATGAGTTTAAATCCCAGCTATACTAAGCTGCCACTTCGGGGGCCCCTGAGCAAGGCCCTTAGCCCCGTAGCTGCTCAGTTATATGTATGAGATCTGGATAAGGGCGTCTGCCAAACACAATAAATGTCAACGTGAAACATCAACTTCCTGTTCCTTCATGCATGATCTTAGAACGCCGTCCTGTACAACGTGCAACAATCACATGCTGTCCCACATTTTCTTTCTCAGCCACAGACATTAAAATGCGTCCCTTTTATATTCCCTTCTTGTTTACAAGCTAATTGCATGTTCCCAGAGACATGTCGTGACACTACACACTACACAGTCGTCTGCTTTACCTGTTCTCGAATGACCTTTACGTTTTTTTTTTTCCTTCCTAATCATCAGCATGCTCGATAGGTTTTCACAGGAGAAGAATTATCAAAGCCACCAGGGAAATAAATGAGTTGTGGAGGGAAAAAAAAGGAGTTCATTAATTAACAGACATCCCTAATTAAAGTTTTGCATGCTTTTTATTGTGTATTTTTTGAATATGACTTTGGTAGGAGTACGTGTTTGCAGAAGCATTGTTTTTTTCAGTCTGCATAAATAACAGCGGGAAATATTTATTTCTTTATTATCACAGTTGGCGATTTTTTTTTTTTTCTTCGTACGTTTAGGTTTTGTGCGTTTTGCTTCCTCTTTGTGCAGCCAGTGCACCTCACTGATTCTTGTCCACATGACTGTTTTTGAATCCGGAATCTTCTTTATTGGCGAGTATTATGGGTTGCACGTACGAGGGATTTGACATGGTGAGCTGGTGCTGTGAAAATATCACAAAAAAAACTAGAAAAAATTAAATAAGAAATAAAGATAACTAGACACTTCAGTTCAAATAATAATGCAATGATGTTTTTTCACGAATAAGTTCAAAGTGCACGATTGCATTCCCAGGTCACATGCTGGATGAAGGATATACTGTATACTGTAGCCAATACTGGGACCGCTTTACATTTAGCAGTCTTCTTATCTCTGAACTTAAACATTGACAACTAAACTGCACAGCACTAATGCTAGCGTTAATATCCTCCTGTTGCCATGGGGCGCTAGTATAAAAACGATTAGCGGTATACCTTGAATGATAGCAGCGTTGACTGACGTGCGCCGACGGCAATATGTTATGTTTGTGTGCGTTTGTTTTTTAGGTGTGAACGTGTTAAAACGGCATTAAAAACCTGCGCTCTTCCACACGCTCTCTGCCACGTTTTTATAACCGGACGAAGCTTAAGTCATGGTTTAAAGAAGTACGTACATAAACCGAACTTTCTTACTCTAATTATTTGCCTGCCTGTGATTGTATCTATTAGATAAAAAACATTAGTTAGTCATGCTTCTACTACTGGCCTAATACTAATCTAATACTAATAATATAATACAATCATCATCATGAACATTTAGATCATATTAGGTGTCTTTAACGACTATGTGCACATGTTTTTGCACAGATTTTAGATGTAATTATTGCATACGATGGTGTGTTCTTAATGACAAATCTCCTCAAATCATATCCTATTCCTTAATATAATAAATATCCCAAAATATCGCATCGCTTACAGTATCGCAATGTAACTCAAAATATCGTATCGTTACACCGGTATCGTGATGAGGAACGTCCCACCGGATTCTTGCTGTATTCACGTGTCTGAGCTGATCAGGATTTTCGTTGTGGTTGATGTTGACCATTAACCATTGTATAGCTGAACAGTTGAGTGGTTGATTTCTGCATGTTCTCCTGTGGGTTTCCATCCACCAGCAACAAAAACCTGAATGTTAATTGCTAACTATATATTTCCCGTAGGCACGAGGATGTGATGGGTGTAAATCCTGCATCACACAAAGTTTTCCCTCAGTGAGGGTTTGATCAGGAAAAGCATGAATGACTGATACAGAGTTTAGCTTGTGATTTTTGGAGTCTGACCCGAGTTCATTTGAGCTTCCGTTTTTGTGCATCTCTTCTTAAAACCATGCTCCTATATCTCTTGCTTTTTCTTTTTTGAAGGCGGAACAAACATTCCAAAGCAGTTCTTTCAAGTTGGCTAACCTTTTAAAAGAAGGTTAGCTGGAGAAAGGCCACTGCTGGGGTTGTAGCTAGTGATGAGTGGTTACCTACAAGAGCTGACCTTTTTCATTGAACTCTGGTTAAAGCGAATCCTTTCTTGCGGTTCAGAGCAGCTGGCATTGTGGAACGGAATAGCAGTGCATGTGTGTGTGTGTGTGTGTGTGTGTGTGTGTGTGTGTGTGTGTAAAGAGCTGCGTCCAAGAACAGTTGGCATGCTATGACTAATGTATGAGGACGACGGAGGCACATAAACTATACCAAGATCTTTTTCTCTCAATTTCCCACTTAATTCCCAGCCGTTCATTTCGCGTCCTTGTTAATTACTAACTCCATGCCACGATCTTTCTCCATTACGCTTGCCCTTATATCTTATCATCCTTTTCCCCTCCATTCTGCCCTGTTTCCATTTCACCCTCTTGCTCTCCTGCTGCTGGAAGGACAGCGTGTGCTTGCTATGTTCTCTATCACAGGTGGGATATAATATTTTCAGATGCCTTTATTATTGACCGAAAACCATAGGGAAGCACCGCGCTGCTTTCAGCTGTGGACTGACAGAAAGCAGGTTTCCACTACACCAGGCTTCAATTACTCTCTGTAATTTAAAACAGCCAAAAAGTTGATGAGCTGGAACACTCTTACCTCCGCTGCGGCGCTCTTCTGGATCGTTCTGCGCGGTTTTGCTCAATAACGCCGCCATGGATTGACAGGTTAAATTTGAAACCTGTTCACAATATTGCCGCGTCTCATGATGCCTTGCGTATGCTGGATATTGACATCTGTAACGGTAGAATTGTTGGCCACATGTGCTCTTCCATCTAGAACCCTTAAGGTTTCCCTGTAGAACCCTACCACAGAGGCTTTCACGTTCTCGTACAAGGGTGGAATGAGTACCGAGAGATTATGAGTAAATTGAGAAAAATGAGTAAAATGAGAAATGTATTCATTTGAACATAATCAAGGAACAAGGCAATATTTTTGACTGAGCAAACATCTAGAAATTGAATTGTGACTGGATGTAGGTAGCATTTTAATTCATGTTTAAAAACCATGTTGGCAGCATTAGCATCGAAAACATCGCTAACTAGCAAACTAGGAAGTGGGAAGAATATAAGGAAGGCCAGCGGGTAAAATAACTTTTAATTGAAAGGTTATGTGTTCAAACCCTGGCACAACCAATCTGCCACTTCAGGGCCCCTAGAACAAGGTTCTTAACTGCTCAGTTGTATAAAATGACCAAATGTAAGTCGTTCTGTATAAGGGCTTCTTTAAAATGCTATACATTTAAATGTAATGGGTAAGAAGTGTTCTTCTTCTTCTTCTTTCGACTTCTCCTATTAGGGGTCGCCACAGCGGATCATCTGTCTCCATACCTCCTGTCCTCTACATCTGCTTCTTTCCCACCAACTACCTGCATGTCTTCCTTCACCACAGCCATAAACCTCCTCCTTGGTCTTCCTCTTTTCCTCCCTCCTGGTGGCTCCATCCCCAGCATTCTTCTACTGATATACCCCATGTCCCTTCTCTGCACATGTCCAAACCATCTCAATCACACCTCCCTCACCTTGTCTCCAAAACGTCCTACATGCACTGCCCCTTTAATAAATTCATTTCTACTCCTGTCCATCGTCGTCACTCTCAACAAAAACATCTTAATCTCTGCTACCTCCAGCTCCACCTCCTGTCTTTTACTTAATGATGAAAATGTTTTAGGTGTATTTAAGTTGAAAGCTACACCACGAGTGGCACAAATCTGCCTTTTTGGAACTTGAGGAAAGATTCTATGGTCTACGAAATAACGTTTGCACATGAAGCCTTCTGCGTGAACTGTCCTATAGCCAATGATCGTTTGGATTTTATTAAGTGCAGTAAAATGAGAGGCGCTAGATCGCTTTTCGACCAGCCCAAACCTGTGAGGTGAGAGACAGCAGATATGATGCTGTGTGTGTGTGTGTGTGTGAGAGGTGTTGCTTTCAAATGAGTGTTTTGATGCATTTCTCCTGCAGAAGACACTTATATTCAGCAGGGAAATGCACACAGATGTCTTTGAGAACCCAAGCCTTGGGCACTTTCCAAGCTCCTGTGTTGTTTTTTCCGTCACAATGCTACAGAGAAGAATGCTGCATTTTGCATGATTAAGCATAATCAATACTTTATGCCATTTTTTGTTTTTAATGAGGAATACGGTATCGATGTCCCAGGTACGGATTTGCTTAATATGAAGCCTGCATACATTTCTTTCATACTCCCTTGAGTATCAAAATGATTTGGATGAAACCACTTGTTCATGTTCTGGATTCTTCTATTCTTTTTTTTTTCTTCATGTGTTTCAGTCTTGCTGCTCGATTCAGTATCAACACAACCTGTTCCAATGCTGCCTGCATTATTAATGCTTTTCTGTCACATTTTTCTTTTTTTTTTAAAGCTAGAACTGGGGCATGGGTGTAGACCAGACATAGGAACGTCAGTTCAGATTTAATTTTTCATCACAGTTGAGATAACAGTGTGTGAAATGAAGTCAGGGCTTTGACTCGTGATCTTTGCTCAAATTCCCGGCTGGTCTCTAACGCGTGTTCGCATTGTATAAACATGGGGTTAGCGTCGAAACACTTGGAGACACATCTGAGTCTGATCTGCATAAAATCTGATGCTAAGATCGTGCTGGTAAATGATTCACTTAAGGGAAGGAGTCGACGTGTGGGGGAATTTGAAAGCCCTATTTATGTCGCTGCAAACTTTGTCCGTCTGTAATAAGTAGATGCCGCAAACATCCGGAACCGTCTAGAGACGTACCAGTGGCAATTGGATCCCACTGTGGAGTTTGGACACTGGATCTCCTTGAGTGTTTAAATGCTCTGGCATGGAGAAGCTGCTGTTGGATCTGTGATGATCGCAAATGTTGATCTAACGCAAATGCGTTGCTCAGTAGCTCCTGGTTCCATAACGTCAACTGACTGTATAAGACTGTACAAAGAACATTATTCATAATCTTACACTCCAGTGTTCATGTTAGTTCTCACTCTCCAGTGTTCTGTATTGTTTAAAGACTATAATCACACTCTTGATGCCACCCAAATGAGGACGGGTTCCACTTTTGAGTCTGGTTCCTCTCAAGGTTTCTTTCTCATAACATCTAAGGGAGTTTTTCCTTGCCACAGTCGCCACAGCTGCTCATCAGGGATTAATCGGCTAGCTAATGGCAAACCCTGCACGATTCCACAGGTTGCAGATGATAAATCGGATCAGGCATGTTTATCAATCTTTAGTGTCTCAAATCTTGCTGATAATGATCAGGGTGTCTGAAGTCTTCAGGTGTCTTCAGGAAACGGTGTTATGTTGATTGGGTCTTGAAGTTGAATACTGTCCACATACTGTCTTTTAAAATGGCTTATAGTTTTCCTATTTGCCCAATTTTATATTATTTTTGTATTACATTATAACTTTCCTCAAACAAGTGGATAATTGCTGTGTACTTCATACCCAAGTAATGTAATGAGACTACACAAGGTTTGTTGCTTTTGACCTGTATGTCGGCGAGAGATGGCGAAGGTGTTGATTATTGAGGAGATGCGCAGCAGGAAAATGGGCCAGCAGTCGTGCGCATTCTCACTGCGTCTATAAAACGATCCAGATTAAGACAGTTACTAGCTCGTAGCGTGCCGTGCCAAAAAAGGTGAAACATGCCTTTGTTTCCCTTGAAGGGATTTTTTTCAATATCCAGATATAAAACAGATAGAAATCTATGATGGGGTGTATAATTAATAAATGTGACATCATAGGTTCTGGTGGTTGACCCCTATTTGTGATTCCTTATCTGACTTTGTGACCTGTTTTGCCCTTTTTTTTAATTGTTCTGATATCCTGTATAGATATGAGAGATTTTTGCCAGGGAAGTTGAGTTCATAAAGCATAAAGTGCTTATTTTCGGTTTATTATGATGTGAATTGAATCATTTTAATCAGTTGAGTGTAATTTGTATATGAATTTCTTAAAAACTTTATCCACTCAAAGGTTTAGTTTTTTTCCTGAAACTTCCAAATTTTTTTGATATCTGGAATTGCACAAATGTATCGAATATAAATTGCACATCACAACTATAAATTGCATCTCCATCATTTTAAGGTCCCAAATATTGTATGTGTGTGTTTGTCTTCACATTTAAACTGGAATTAGGAGTAGCCTAACCAGAAGGGTTCTAAGAGGTGGTATTAAAATGGTTTGAGACTCACTTTGTTTACAAGAAAGTACTTTATTTATCTACATTTACACACTATTACCTGAAAAATAGTCCCCTTGACAGCAATACAGTGCTCCCAGTGTTCCTGCACACCGGAATGTGTCCTGGAAGTCTTTATTCGAAGCGTGTTAAGTACGTTCTGCGATTCCCATTGGATCTCCGCAAAACAGTGACCTTTAAACTGGATATTCATCTTCAGGAGGAGGCCGAAGTCCGCAGAAGCCAAATCTGCTTTTTCTTTTTGTTTTAATTTGCTGTCCATGATGGAATCGAAGATGTGGTAAATCACGTGGTCAGACCAGCACCAGTTGGCACCGATAGTCGCAAAACTCTTTGATTCCACATCTTATTTGTATTCACATTTAAACCTGCATTAGGATTGGCCTACACCAGAAGGGTTTTAAATCACCCTGTCTTTTTTGGAAATTTTGGAAAATAGTGAGATTCTGATTCTGACAGTTCTCTGACATACACTACACCATTCCAGTGCTTTAGGAAATGTCCTTCTGGATGGTTCGTTTGAAAAATCTGAAGTTTTTTTGTGTCTATACCTGTAAATAATACAGTATTTTGTATAAAGACTAAAAAATATCTCATTTGCTCGTGCTGCATCCAGAGGAGTCCTGGCTTTAGGCACCCCTCAAATTTCAACGAGATCCTCAAACAAATAAAAAGTATATTTGTATTTGTATCAAATTCATATTTGTTTGCTTGATCTGACTGCCTGATGTTGAATGTTCATGGCAGCCATCTTGCCTAGTTGTCCAGTACAATTTGTCAGTTTGGAAGAACTTACCGACAGGTGATTTCTCCTTTCCGAACTCTCTGACTCATTTGTATAAAAAAATGAAGGCAGATCATACCGTTTAAGAAGAAAACCATCATTTTCTATGCATTATTTACTCACATTTATGAGTGTCTGATGAATATCTGAACACCATTTGAAGTCGGTGACAGCGAGAAAAAAAGATCACGTCATAACAAAACGTCACGGCCACTTCCACCAGCGCTGACTGATGCCTTTGTTGCATATTTCCCATCGTATTGATTTTATCGCATGTATTCTTTTGAAGAGGTTTGAGCGATTACACTCCGTCCACGCATTTAGAGCCCGCGGGGTTTATTTTCGTGTGGGTAATGGAGAGACGATTTTGCCAATTATCGCCTTTAGACGTGGACTCTCGAAATATGCGTGCGCAGCGGATTATATTAGATACAAAGCATGCAGACACACGCTATTCCTGAGTGCTCTTCGACTAAAAAATCGGAATGAAATTTGTGCTCTAAATCGGCTGTTTTCCTGGTAATAGAAGAGCGAGAGCAGCTTGTTAGATCCCTGATTGCTTTCGAAGTACCACACAGGACCCCGGGTTTCGGTGCCCATTTTGATTGCGCTGATGTTTATGTAATTGGATGCCTTCCTGCCATTTATTGTGGAAGCTTTTTGCTTTTTCATGCCCTCCCACATGCTGCTGAGTCAGACAAACTCTCCGTTTACACTCTGGTGGTGCAACTCGCACACATCGGAGGCTTCTAGGCGAATCAAATCCCCCAGAGTAATGAATAATGACTAATATCGTACGTTTATATTAGAAAAAAAAATCTCTGTAAGATCAGGGTGATCACAAACAAGGCTTCTGGCAGAGGCTGACTCAGTTTCACTCATAATAGAATGAATATAAAGCTTGTGTGGGCATAAACCCTTTGTCCCCGATCGCTTAGTCGATGTTTCTTTGACACTTTAGAGACATAAAAGTCTCTCAAGATTTCTAAAAAACCAGCCTGTGTCAGACATGTTCGTAAACATGATGGTCATGTACCCAGACTAGACACGGTATGCAAATACTCAAAGCGGAATCAGAATTATGTTTATACAAGGGATTGCAGTCATGGTTTTCCTGGTGCTATAAAAATATTTAAAAAAACCTATGTAAATAATAAATGTTAAAGGCATTAACTATACAATTGGTGCAGGGTATGTAAAAGTGAGGCAGTACAAAAATTATATTTTCCAAATAAGTCCAAGGTTTTGCAGGTTTGCAATATGGACGAAAGCCAAAAATTCAGCTTTATATTAATTCTATTACGAGTGTAACCGCTTTAGCCTCAGCCAGACATTTTGTCTAAGTTAAAAGAGAAAGCCTAGACTGGTTTAAGCTGGCAGAGCATTTAGATAATAGGAATAGGTGGAAGGTTGAGAGTTCATATGCCGGCCACACCAAGCTGTCACTCTTGGGCCCCTGAGCAAGGCCCTCAACCCGATAGCTGCTCAATTGTATGAATGAGGTAATTGCACGTTTCTCTCGATACAGGCGTCTGCAAAATGCCGTAAATATAAATAAACACTCGTTAAAGCTGCGGTGAGCAGAGACGCATGTCAGAACAAAGCAACATTTTGCAGAAATCTTTTCAGCAAGTGATGACTCTCAAAAACAATTCCACAAGCTCCTCAAGTTTCCTCAGAAATTCACATTTAAGTTGCTATTATTTATTGTTAGATGTTCCTTTCTTTTTTAATTTGCGAGACCCTTCGACCGAGCAAACATGGGTAAGAAAAAGAGGTATAATAACCACAGGATTACCAATTAGGAATATTTTATAGACCATATTTAGATTGTGATGGTAAACCATATTTACCAATTCATGTCACATGTGGTGGAGTTTTTTAAAACCTTAGTTGTTATTATTTGTGGACAGTGTAAATTTTTACTTCTTTTTTTATTTATTTTGCTATCCAGCAAAGCTCGTACATGTTTGGTTGGAAAATAAAAACGCTGGACGTGCGGTTAAAGGTAACAATTCGACCATTGACGTTGAAAACGTTAAAAAGCAATGTAAAAGATCAGTAAAGCTGTGTTCGGATGACACGATTTTACGACGTGATAAACGTCCACCTAAACGATGGGGGGATTAAAATGTGAAGAAAGCAGAAGGTGCTATTGATCCCCGGAGCTCTTATCTGTGCAATGTAGCGACGGTCTGGTCATGACTAGCCATGTGTAGCAATTTCTAGCTCTGATGCTTAATGATTATGTGACAAAAATGTACTAGCGAGTGAGATCATGGTTAAAGAAGCGTGCTAACGAGGCAACAGAAGGTTTGCTGAATGCAAACCGGCAACAAGGGAAAAGAAACGTAGATGCATGCATATTAATCCAGACAGCAGTTGGTTTTGAAGAGATGTTTAAGTAAATATAAAGAAATTACAGCTGGGATATTTTGTGCTGCAGTCAGGAATAATGTAATATCATGAATGTAGATTATGTAGGCCACCGTGTTATACCCTGTGTAGTGACCATACAGTGTAAAACCTGATAGTGGACACCTGACCATAAGATCTGTATGTACTCTATGAACCTTCGATTCCACATTTGGTCTCCATTTGCTGTTCTTATAACCTCCACTCTTCTAAGAAGATGTTCCACACGATAATTGAGTGTACTTGTGGAAATTTGTGCTCATTCACTAGCATTAGTAATGTCAGGTACTCAAGTAGGTGAGGTGGTCTCAAGAGAAATCAGTGTCCAATTGATCCCAAATGTGTTGGGTGAATTCTACAGCATCCTAAGACATTCTATACAATTGTGTGCATCCAACTTTGAGGTTTGTGGAAGAACCACATGACTGGAAACGTCAGGTGTCACAATACTGTGGTCCATATATTGTAGCTTGTCATAGCTGTATAAGAAATAATGTTTTTTTATTAGAAGATAAAGAGGTTTGATTGCTGTGTGTGTTGCTATTAAAACACTTAGATAAACGTGAGGTAATTTTCAGTCTAGGCTAGAAAGATAAAGCCCGTCTGTCTTGTTGCGTGTTGCATCGTGGTCCTGTTGACATTATAACATTATGATATAACAACATTATGACTGGTGAATAACACTGATGAGCTCTTCATCATGGCACCTGGTAGTGGGTTTATTAGGCAGTAATTCAACATTTTCTCCACAAAGTTGACGTTGTAGAAGCAGGAAAAATTGTAAAGGATTTGAGCGAGTTTGACCAGTCGTGGCGTCTAGAGGACTGAGTCAGAACATCTCCAAAACTGCAGCTCTTGTGGATGTTCCTGGTCTGCAGCGGTCAGTATCTATCAAAAGTGCTCCAAGGAAGGAACAGTGGTGAACCGGCGGCAGGGTCGTGGGCGGCCCGAGGCTCTTTGATGTAGCTCACATTACTAAAGAACTTAATGATGTGAATGCTCGATGGGTTTGAACTGTTTTGGCAGCAAAAGGGGACCGTTACAGTATTAGGCAGGTGGTCATAATGTTGTGCCTGATACGTGTATATTTTTCTGCGCTGGAATTCCCTCTCCGCTTAACAATATACCCAACACAAGGGTAAAATCCCGTTTAACCTCCAGCCAGCATCTTGGTTTTACTCCGTTCACATTCGTAATTTATCAAATAGAGATGTCAGACGGAAAAAAAATCCTGAAATTGCACATTGTGTCTTGTGTTTTTTTTTTGGCTGCCCTTTTTGTGTGTGTGTGTGGGTGTGCTCACGTGGATACACACACTGTGCAGGTGTTTCTGCTTTGTGTCTGAAGGCTGTTTCTTCGCTCGCTCGCTGCTTTTTTTTTGTTTAACTTTGCTGTTGCTTTTTCCTCTCTTTTTTTCCACTCTAAAAACTCTATACAAACACCTTCCTCGCAACCATTTATCAGTAAGGCCTGGCTATTGATTAGGCTTTGTTTGGTGTAATTTCAGCTTGATGAATATGTGTGTGTATGCGTGTGTGTGTGTGTATTCAAGGCTGAAAGGAGTCATGCTATTTTAAAAACTTTAACCTGGTCTCAGTGAAGTGAAGATTGCAGTTAGTCATATCCTGGGGCATTACAAACACACACATATACACACACACACACACACACACACACACACACACACACATACACACAAATATTTATATATTTATATTTATATATTCACTCCCATCTAGGGGTAATTTCGAATCACCAATCCATCTACCAGTGGGTGGAAACTGAAGTACCTGGTAGAAACCCACACAGATAGGAAGTTCATACGAAACTCCGCAGAGACAGTAACCCGAGCTCAGGACCGAAACAGGGACAACGCTTCCCGCTATGCCACCATGCCGCCCCAACTCGAGGTCCTGTTTCAGACACTTCACTCTTGTCTCCAGGGTTGAGCTAAAAAAATGCATCATATGCCTGCTATCCTTATCCCCTCATCCGACAGGGATTTAAAATGACATGGGCAAGCGATCATTTTTCGAGGGGTTTGGAAACCAGCTTGGAAACACAGGGCCATGTTTCACTTCTTATAGCGAATGAGAAAAGCTCATGGCTGGATATAATGTGAGTTAATGTGAGAGTTTGGTGTCTGAAACATGTATTTGACCTCATTCCATGAAACTATATGCACTATGATATGGTGTGATGTCTGATAATTCTACAGTTGCACCTTGAAAGCTGTTGTTCCTGGTTGTTTGATGGTTTCCTCAGGTATTGGTGAAAAAACCCTTGGCTTAGCTAGCTAGATACAGTAATGCTAACAGGTGGTATCAAAAGGTTTTGAGACTAGCTTTGTTTACGAGAAAGTACTTTATTTATGTGCACACAATCACCTTTAAAATAGTCTCCTTGCACAACAATACAGCATTCCCAGTGTTCCTGGGAATCTTCTTTTCGAAGTGTATCAAGCACCTTCGCGCCGCATCTCCGCAATTTTGCTAAAACGTACGAGTCATTGCCGCAATATGTCATATAAAAACGTCTCTGTGGCAGATTCGCCCAGTTTCACACAGAATTTCACAATTGCTCTTTGTTCTAACTTCCTCTCCATGATGAAATTACAGACGTGGAAACACACGTGTGTCAGAGAAGCACCAGTTCGCACCATTAATCTCGAAACTCGTACTTGTTTGCTGATGTTGGTGCATCTTGAAAGCTGCACTTGTGGGAAAATCAGTTAAATTCTTGAATGGTTTCTGTTCTAATTCGATTACTAATTACTTCTAAATGAACTACTGGTCACTAGTTAGCTAATTGTGTTTTGTGAGACTGCAAAATCGTACCGTTTAACGGCCGTTTGCATTATCAGCTGTTGCTTGGTTTATTACTATCGAGGATCGGTTGCCTCAACAAGCGATAGCCATTGATCTCCATCGGTCATGCTTGTTTTCTCTTCTCTCTCCGCCTTAGCTGCGTTTAAAATGGTTAGCACTGCCGGCCTGCCATCTGGGACACACACACACACACACACACACACACACACACACACACACACACTCACACTGCTAATTAAGTCAGAGAGACAGCAGTGAGCAAGTCGAGAGCTGAGCTTCATCGCTCGTGCATGACAAGGAGGGACTAGACACCGAGCTCGTCTGGAAGCATGTTTATAAAAGCCGACACATTCGATCACGTCTACGTTTAAATTTGCCAGATCTGGGAGACTATTTTCTGGCACATTTTTGAGCGATACCTCGTACAAGCGTGCTTCAATGTTAATTTGCGGCGTTTATGCAAAATGATTGAGGATTGGCAGGTCTGGTAATACAATATTATATAATATAATCAGATCATATTGTCACTGGAGCTGGTGTAATATCACGGTGTATCATGGATATCATGTAAGATTGCGTAGCGATGAAAACGTTGCATTATAGTGTAAGCCTGATATAAAATAGTTTTAATAATATAACAGTTTAGCTTGACCCGTATCCCATTGTGTACTGTATGAGAGTTATGCGATTTTCTTTCTTTCATTCTTTCTTCCTAGAACAGCATTCTAATCGCTCTAGCAATGTTACCTCTGACCTCGGTGTGGCAGCAAACTTCGAACAGCTTCCAGAAATAATGAAAACACAGCACCAGCTTTACATCTCCGAAGCACATAAGAAATATTTCAACCTAAGCACATTTCATATGCGTTAAGTCAACCTTCCAAGTTCCACGGGGAAACTTTCAAAAGCCTGTGCTGACCAGAGCACACATTTGGACCAGTGCCAAATATCCTTTTGTATATACTGTAAATGTCGTCCTCATAGGAAACTATGATATATATGAGTTGTGCGTGCTTGAAACTCACAGGTGGAGGAACAAAGGATAAGAAATCAATGAAGAAGAAAAAAAAGGAGTAACTATCCTTGGCCCGAGCTGACCTCATGTTTCCAGTCGTCAGCGTGGATTTTTTTAACCCTTCTGCCCTGGGTTCAGGGCCTCGCAGGTGAACACAGTAGCTCCTCCTAAACTCCAGGTAATTGCAGTTCTGCTCCACAGACGCTCTCCTTTCCTCCTCCCTCCAATTTTAATAATGCGCTTTCGCATCCGATCGGGGCACTTGTTCTCTCGTTCTGGCTCTCTTTTATTGCCTTTCCATCTCTCACAGTCTCTCGCTGTCTCCCTTTTCTCTTTTTCCTCTCCCTCCAACTCCCACTACTGACTTCTTAATTAGTCTCGCGTCCTGCTCTAGGCCTTGGCCCACTTTCTTCAGACTTTCGGAAACTCTTTGGAGACAGTGTAAACAGACAACACACACACATACACACACATACACAAAAGGCTGTTGATGACTGTGGAAAGGCAAATAGTTGTGTCTATAACAAAAGCAAGCCCCATCATTTTTTTTTGCGTTGTTAAATTAAATTTATGTTGTACATTTTTGGGCTAAAAATCGTACATCGCACTGGACAATGTAGTTTTGTCATAGTCCAAAACGTTTGATTCAAGCCTAAAAAGGAAGTGGTAGCTCCCTAGATAGTGGTATCTAGGGAAGTGGTAGCTAAGACGTTACTAATCAGAAAGTCATTGGTTTAAGCCCCAGTATTGCCAAGCTGCAACTCTTGGGCCCTTGAGCAAGGCCCTTAACCCTCTGTGCTCCAGGGGGTGCTGTATCATGACATACCCTGAGCTCTGAGCCCTAGGATATGTAGAATATAACAATTAAAAACCTCTTCTAAAGTCTAAGTGTTGCTACAACGCTCTTCTCGCTAGACTTATTTTCAACCTTCCCAAGTTCCCTCACCCCACCTCATTGCTGTGCTTCTTCCAACGACTTCCTGTTTTAAACACTGATGCTGACCTACAAAGCCAAAAAAACAAACCAGCACTCCTCTACCTCACAGCACTTACTTCATTCCATGCTGCACCACACTCTATCCAATGTTCTGCTACTGCACCACTGGTCGAACATCTTGTGGTACAAGGGAGAGATCCTTTAAATGTTCTCTGCTCTGGCACCGAGGTGGTGGAATGAACAACAGTCATTAGCAGGCTTAAAACCATATCTAAATAGCGAAATCTACCAGTAGTACTTAAATTAGTACCTCTCCTTTAAACTCTCCTTTTTTAGACTGATTATAGTGAATCTGTTTCCTAATGAACCAGTATCAGAAATGTATTTATTGATGGAACACCAGTGGTCTGGGCAAGGCTACTTGCCAATTGGCATAAACGCAAATATAAATCTATTAGCTACCAAATGAAATCCAACATATGATTATGCAAAACTCTAGAAATGTACTTGAAATATGGTAGACAATCATTTTTATAGCACCGTCACTCCTCGAATTGAGCCAGAGAAAGTCCTTCTGGCGGTTGGCCCTCGGATGTGCACCATTTCATCCCTATAAAGTGTGGAATATCTTTCCGCTATGTGCATTGAGGATCGTTTTACCAAGGTTTTGAATTTTATTTTGATGGTACTGTGAAAGTTTACAGTTTCTAATCCCAGTCTACAACTTAAATTAAATGTAAGGATGTATATTCAGTATATTATTATAGTATACATTTATACCCAAATATCCCAAAGTGGTAAGTGCAAGTCGCTAATAAAATCAGAGAGAGCTTCTTTCATTTCAGAAATGACCTAAGAATTTCCAGTTACGGAACAAATTGCATTACTGCCCAACCCTAAAGGGTCCAGGAAGGCATGTTGCAATATCCAATTATCATAGAATGCTTAATCTTGTCATAAAGTAGGGCCTCGTATCATTGCCAGGTTTCTGGTTTCGATCAAAATGGTTGAAAAGGAGCCATGAAATTACTGAGCAACTTAAGAACTTTGAGGATGGATTTAGACTGTAATTAATATCCACAAATTACTACAATGGTTTGGACCACAGGGTGCATTTAATCACAAATATCTGTACACATCAACAATAATAGAACTGTAATGAATGGACGTTTGGTGCCACCCAGATGTGGATGGGTTCACTTTTGAGTCTGGTTCCTCTCTTTCTTATGCCATCTCAGGGATTTTCCTTGCTACAGTCACCACTGGCTCGCTCATCAGGGACAAACTTATTCATTCTTTTATAACGGCTTTATTTCTGTAAAGCTGCTTTGAGACAATGTCCATTGTTAAAAGCGCTCTGCAGAAAATATACAAAAATGAATTTAATAGATATTTTATAAATGTGCAAAAGAAACATTTTTTCTTCAGTGGTGTGTAGGTGATTACAAAAAAATTAAAAAGCTACGGTTGAGACTTCACGATCTATACATTGCAAGTTAAAAAACTTCCATCGCGTGATTTTTAAACACACGACGATGTCAAAAGATAAACTCCCGAGAGAAATAGTTGTGAAAGGAAGGAGGAAGACAGTGAACAATGACTTTCTTGGTCAGCTACTGTTTAGATACAAGCCGTTGTAACGCGTTGAGTCAGAGTGAAGGGAGAGCTCGCTTCTGGCATGCTATTCCCAAAATACCGCTATGCTCCTAAAGGAAGCGCAATATATTTCACCCGTTACACCGTGTGTAACGTGTCTTTCGTTAAAGCCTGTGTAAAGTACATTAGTGTAGACACTGCGGCTTATAGACAGGTGCGGTTTATTTATGTTTAAAATAAAAATATTTGTAAAATTCAGTGGGTGCGGCTTATATATGGGTGCGCTTTATAGTCCGGAAATTACGGTAGATTTTTTTTAAACACATGGAGCGTCAGGTTGTATTAGTGCTCGGTAACTAGGTTGATTTTACTCCGAGAGCCAGTCACTTGCCGTGTCCAAACCACCTGCTAATGGTCATGTCAGATTGTTCCAATTACCAGCTCTGTGATTGCTGAATTGCCGAGCTTCTGCGATACAGCGTTTAATTTTATGATGCTGATCGTAGAGCTTAGCTGTAGCATGCACACTTTCGATTCAGTGGCAAAACCGAAGCATTTGTGCTTTTTTTTTTCTACAGCAAAAGCATTTAGCAGGTGCAAAGAACATTTGATAATAGTGTTTTTAATTCTTGCAGTTTTTGCTTTCTGTTTGCTACTGAGGTATGCCATGCTGCTTTGTTTGGTGTACAGTGAATGATCACAGAGCTATTCACAGCGGTATATAAAACAAATTAACACTTTACTCCAGTATAATTTTGGACTGTAAACCTTTTATTAACCTGAAACATACGTACCATTTTGAAATGAATACGATTTTGTGAACAGAGATCTAAGGTTAGCATTCCAGGTGAGAATCCAAGAAGTATTCACATATTCATCACGCAGCTACACATACACATGTCGAGATTTACACTTTTCACCTTGCACTCAAACTGGTAAGCCATAATGAATACTGATGGCTAATGATAGACTTTTGAGTAAATTTCACCCAGGGCTGTATGTTTTTTTTTTTTTAAATCAGCATTATCTTTACCTAATGCCCTTCATAAGTCTCTCGAACTTCCCCTCCAGCACCTTAAAATGCCTCACACTTTGCCTGCAGGGCATATGTAGCATTTGCACTCCGCCATTTACGTGCAAGGAGGTTTAGTTAAGAGGTGTGTGTGTGTGTGTGTGTGTGTGTGGCAGCAGGTGTGTGATGGGACAGACCAGATTTAGCCAGAGTGAGAGCATGTAGGGTTTTAATTGTCCTTCCAACCATATACAGTACACAGTGGAATGAACAACGTCCCCCCAGGACCAAGGTGCCACATAAAACCACATAAATTAACAAAAAGTTACACAAAACTACACTATGTGCGACACAAGACAGTGAGACAGTGGTCACAGGGACACTGCAGCAACAAAGATTTGTGTTAGTGCAAATCAATTGTCCATATAATAATAAATACAGTAAATGCAAACACTAAATTGAATTGTTTTAGCAGCAATATGTGCATTTTGTGTGTGTGTGTGTGTGTGTGGGTGTGGGTGTGAGGGGTGTGAGGGGTGTGTGTGATCAGTCACAATGCTGGAGGTTTGTTGATGTAGTGTGTGGTGTAAATGTCCATGATGCAGGGTAGAGGGACCCTGATGATCTTCTCAACCGTCCTCGTTATCCGCTGTAGGGTGTTGCAATTGCGAAACGGTGCAATTCCCAAACCAAGCAGGATGCTCTGAGATGTTTTTTCACATGCAGGGCCTTCAAAAGCTCAGGATGTCAGATTTAAAAGAACACAGTAGGTGTATTGTAGCAAATTGCAGTGGCACGACAACGTATAATTCTTTATAAAATTTTGTCATTTTAGTGTTTTTTTTTTTTTTTTTTTTACTATTTTTAATTTTGGAAGGAGTCTCCAGTGTCAGCAGCGTTCAATCGGTTAGTGGTGGTGAAATCGTAACAATGGAAGGCTGTTTTCTGACATTCTTAATCGATTTATTTCCATAAAGATGCTTCGGGACAAAGTCTAGCATTTAAAAAATGCTTTCGAAATCGAATGAAACGAATCAAATAGGATTTTCTTTATCTTATTAACTTCAAGTGAGAAAGAGAGAGAGTCTGCTGAGGGAACGGGTGTTTATAGCTTCCTGAGCCTTACATTAAATGTAACTCTAAATAGATAAAATCTACGACAGGGCATTTTTAAATACATAATAAATTGTATGTGAAAAGTGTCTTTGTGAGTAAATAATACTACTTGATAAACAATGAGTGTGGTTCAGTTTTACAGTTTTTCTGTAACTAGCCACAAGAAATAGCTAGCATGTAGATTATTGTGCTAACAAATGCAAGACTAGCGTGGATTTGTTTACCCTGCTTGTTAGTTAGCATCTCAAACACTAGCTGGCTATGGAATAAGCTACACCAGCTATACAGATTTCCCGAATGCACGTAGGAAGTTTTTGCTGAACTTTGCATTGCCTCTGCAATAATATTTACTGTCTCCGTCCTTCTTTCATTTCTGAGGCTGTAAATTCACGCGCTCGGCTCTAACGTGCAGCCCTGACCCTCCTTTAAACACACACTCTTATTTATGACTCCATTTACTTATGAATTAGACCCTTTTTCTACCGTGTGCATCAATTTTTTTCCCCCGGCTGCAGGCAGATTAATCGCGTCGACGCTGGCAGGCTGCGACATTAACTAGGCAATACACACACACACACACACACACACACACACACACACACACACACACACACATAGGACAAAATGATATGCACTGTATGCGGCATATAGTAGTGTAACAATCGCGAAAGATTGTACAAAGTAGTAACAAAACTTCAACTCTTGGATCAAAAATCGATGAGGAAATGGTGGAGAACTAAAATACCTTCTGGCTCTACAACAAACACACACAGGCGGAGTAAACCTTTGTTTTAAATACGTCTAAAACATTCTGTTCACTTTCTCACAGTCGTTTCGAACATATGACGCACGCTCTTCGAAACACACCGGTTTATTCATGTTTTCATTTGCCAGGACATCTTGCACGCAGAAAAAAAAAAAATCCAAACGCTGCTTTTCATAGTATGTACGTTCCGAAATGTAACCATAGCAACAAGCAATAGCCTTTTACCTGGACTTAAGTTTGTATACTGCATGGGTGGTGCAGTGTTGCTGATTTATCAGTGGTGAGTTTAGACGAAATGGTTCAAATAAATCTAAAGCAAGACTGCCTTAATGATAATGATCATAAACGTTATTATTAATGTAAAGTGGTTGTTTGAGGTTAATTATCCTGAATACTTCAGAATTATAAAATTCACACTACAAGGCAAATTTGTGATTGTGTGTGTCCGCTAAATGGTACACCGGTTTATACTGTGTTTTCCCACCGAATTTACAGAATTTGTACTTTCATTACACGACATGCGTTCAATACATCGACTTTAAGCTTCAACAGGTTTTTGGCCAAAAATCGTTTTTTGACATGAAACCTGCTGCTGTGTGGGTTTCCTCCAGGTTCGCCGGTTTCCTCCCACAATCCCATGACATAAGGTGACTTTGCAACTTTTCATTGTCCTTTTTTTCATTACATGTCACTATTTGACAGGGAAAAAAATCAAGAGGAAGGAAAGAGAAAGATTTCTCGCAATACGTTTTCACATAAAAGCATTTCGGCATTGTTTTGGTAGAGTAAGTTGTTGTAGACTGAAATACAGTTCTGGCTGTCACTCCTAAATCTCACCCTGATGGAAACACGGTAGATGGTTGTTGGTTGTCAAATACCATACGGCCCTCAAGCAAAGCTTTAAGCAGTATGCATTATTCCTCCTACTGCTTTCTCCAGCATGAACAAAATTGCATTTCAGTATCGACATATTTTGCAAAAAATATTCTTATAGCCAATAATTTGTATGAAAGGGTGCAAAATCCTAAATACTCTCATTTCTGTGCACCCGAATACAGAGAATATGCAGGCCGGCGTTGTTTCATCAGCTCTTGGTATTGATTTGATTCTATACGCACATGCCCCTGCCTTGTCTAAATTATTCACGCACGTTAAATAGACATGGTTAATAATTAAACAGCTGCTCTGCTGTAATTAATATCACGGAGCGATGTGACAGTTGGGTGGCCATGCAGCTGTTGACATGCCAATACTTACTTATTATTTTTTTTTTGTTTAGAGACTAAGGCTTTATTGTTGCCATTTTTCGTTCAGAATGTCTGAACGGCAGTAAATCAACACCTTCACTCAGTGCACCACTTTCACTCACCACTTTCGCTCATGCAAGCCATTTTTTTTATTTTTTTATTTTTTTTTATTTCTTCTAGAAATGTGGCCTTGTGCAAGTCACGTTCTCGGCTTTCTACTTTGACTGAACTTTCACAGTGTGAAACTTTCAAAGAAGCAGAGCTGAATATTCTCTCTCTCTCTCTCTCTCTCTCTCTCTCTCTCTCTCTCTCTCTCTCTCTCTCTCTGAGTGTGTGATTGACAGTGCAACCAAGCATGTCAGACATAGATTGAGTCGCTTTCACTTATTTTTCCGTCAAATCCTCCTCAAGACACCATCGCAAGATCAGTTACCGGCTTTTCCTCTACGTGGACCCGATCCACATCAAAAGAGTAGTGAGATAACAGCGAAGGAAACTTCAAACATGGACCGAAGCAACGCTTCACAGCTTTCATGCCATTACACTACATAATATAATAGATATGACTGGAGAATCTGGCGTGCCTGAGACAGGAATAAGAAATCAATAAAAAAAAAATTTAAATCTGATGTGCTTAAAATACACAATTTGAAGAGTTGCTTCTTAAAAGTACGAAAAGTACAGATGGCATGTATGCAAATGCAATGATTTAGCAACTGTGATTTGATTTATTTATTTATTTCACGTTAGGGCTGGTGTAATGTAGAAGAAATAAAACAAAAATGGAACCTGCCGTTACAAGAAGTCTCCTGTACAACAGCAATTTTCCCACATTTATCCATTTATTATAAAAAATTGAATGGTATGCTTTTCATTTCGTGAAGCTCTAGTTCTCAAGTTCTTTTTTTTTGTAACTTCTGCATTATTTATTTATTTATTATAACAGGTTTTTTTTATTTTAGAATTGATTTATTTTAAATATCGCGAATTCGAGCTTAAAAAAAAAAAATGCAATTTTGTATCTTTTTCCTTCACCTTATTTTTTTCACCTTAATGAATTTTTATAGACCGTGTCAAACCTAGCTTTTCAGTATTTTTCTTTTGTCTTTCTTTCTTTTTTTTATTTTCTTTGCCGGAATACAATCTATTGCACAATGTGAATCACAGAAAGTACAAAGAAACCAACTAAATTGCAGGCATTAATTTTGCAGGATTTTTGCCGAAACCCAAAAAAAACCAAAAAAGGTTCACAAAATGAGGCGTTATGACTGCTGTAGGTTTTCGCTACATAGAGCTTTTGAACAGAAAGCATACTCGTGTATATTTCATGGTCTTACTGTAGATCCGAACGGTTTCTCGTATGTTAAAACACGCACAGAAACGTTTTAATGCGTACTTTGCATTTTTCGAATTCGATATCGATTTGCATTTGCACATGAGACTGATATATATATATATATATATATATATATATATATATATATATATATATATATATATATATATATAATGTAGACATTTGTCTGTGGAACGATGATGAAGCAAAGAAAAACAGCAGAGAACTGATGGACCAGTATACCCCAATCAGCCATAACATTCAACCCACCTGACTAATATTGTGCAGCTTCTTCTTGTGCAACCAAAACAGCTGTGAACCATCGAGGCCTGGAATCTGCAAGACTCCTGAATGTGTGCTGTCACTTGAAGAAGTGTGATTTTCATAAGGAGTCACAGACAGTAATTAGTACTAAGTTCTAAGAACGTTGGTTTGTCCTGTAATGCCCAGGAAGTGTATAGTGTTTTGTAGTGTTTGTAAGGAAATAAACCACTTCGGGATGTGCTGTGATGGGAAATAATGACCCCATGTCAGCATTTATATCACCAGGAATTTGGTAGCATGTGTACCACATGGTCAGCATTATTTTATTAGGGCTTATCCATTATTCAACAGTCGATGCACTTATCAATAGCAGGGGTTAAGTATCAGGTCAACAAGGTCAGCAGGAGGTAAAAACGACACTAGCAGGCCAGAACGCAGGCAGGTGGAGCTGGAAACCAGACAATTTCAGACAACATTGAAGAAAAAATGCCACACACTTAGTGTATAGTTAATGTGCAATTACCATCAAATGAAATCTGATGGTTCAAATCATGCGGAAAACATGGGAAAGGTAGAAGATATGATGGCAAACAGGAAGTAGAACTCTTGATAATATGATACAGCTTCAAAATATAAATAAAGTCTTCAACTTTTCGGTCGTCCCTCGCACCACGTCGGAAGGGTTTATTTATGTCGGAATGGGCATCAGAGGACGCCCGTGTGATATGAGAACGGAAATGAATGAGGGAGCGTGGAAGGAATGGGGCCGTAAAGTAGCACTGGAGTCGATATAAATCCTGACTGGTTCACTGCAGGGACTCTATCTCTGTTTTTCTCTCTCTCTCTCTCTCTCTCTCTCTCTCTCTCTCTCTCTCTCTCTGCCTGTCATTCGCTTTCTTTTTCTCTGCTTGTCATTGCTGCTTGGATCGCTCTCTCTCTATCTGTCTTCCTTTCTTTCTTTCTCATGCTCACACACATATATATTGCTGTAATGTATTCTGCCCAGCGGTCCTCTATCTGTAATTGCCAGGCTTTTCAACTCTGACCCCTAGCTGTTGGCATGTGTTAATTCACACTCGTTGCAGACAGACCCTCTGGGGCATGTGACTGTGTGTGTGTGTGTGTGTGTGTGTGTGTGTGTGTGTGTGTGTGTGTGTGTGTGTGTGTTTGAGCTTTTTTGTTGGCAACGGAAGCTTTAGAGACGCAACAAAAAGGCAGTGTGTAAGCCAAAGTGGCTTTGTCTGTCAGGGCCACAGGCTTCTGAAAGGGTCAGTGAAGGAAGCGAATTAATGAGTGCATATCTCTCTATCCTCTCTCTCTCTCTCTCTCTCTCTCTCTCTCTCTCTCTCTCTCTCGCTCTCGCTCTCTTTCCCCTCATGTCCTTTTCTTGTTATTGCTGGACCGACAATCCTCCTTTCTTCCGTCCTGCCGTCTTTTTCTTTCAGATCGCACGGATTATTTCCACGCTCTTTCAGCTGCTTAGTGAAGACATTTCCAACTCAATAAAACATGCATTAGGGTTGTTTGGGGGAAGAAAAATGTCTAAGGTTTGTTTAAACACTGCTCAATTTTTTTTGCTGCTGGAGAGAAAAAAAAAAAGATCCAAATTCAAAGCCCTCTGTTTTCTCATTCTGCTAAAAAAAAATGTGTAAAGTCTATTAGTTTTTCTTTTACGGTTGACCGTATCCTCATGGTCCGATTTTGGTTTCTGTTCATGCAGCGACTCTGGAAGGGGGTCTCCAGTGTCGGAGCTTCGTACCAACCCGAGCTGTGAGGAGTTTTTTTTTCCGCTTGTTGTCTTCAAGAAAGTGAGGAAACATTGGCGTGTGTGGTGAAATGACCTTTTTAGAGCTGCTATAATATAAGTGATGACTTTTAAGATGCAAAGCAAACACATGGTTAATAAATAACGAAGGAAGAGCTCCGAGGTTAAGGTTTTGGACTTCTGATCAGAAGGTCAAGTTACCACTGGTGGGCCCTTAAGCAAGGCCCTTAAATCTCAACCCTCTCAGTTGTAAAGTGCTCTGAAATCCTCTGGATGAAGTTCGTTTTAATTGGAGACCATGCTGTGCAGCTGGAGATGGTTCCTCCTGAACAGCTTAAAGATCCATGAAGTTACTGAGCAACTCAAGAACTTTAAGCATGGATTTGGACTGTAATTAATATTAAAAGTCTACTCTAATGGCGCAGGACCACGGTTTTGCTCATCGCAGTAAACCTCAACAATGACGGAACTGTAATTAAGGTGTATTTTTGGTTATGAGGATGAGGTTCCTTTTTGAGTCTGGTTCCTCTTAAGGTTTCTTCCTTATGCCGTCTCATGATTCGCCACTGGCTCGCTCATTAGGGATAAACGTAACGTAAAAAGAAACGTATGCCTAACAAACTTATACATTCCTTTACACAACCTCTATAATCGCTGCTTTTAGACGAAGTCCATTTAAAATGCAATAAAAAAAAAAAGGAATTAAATATAAATGCCTTAAATGTAAATGTATGAGGTGTTTCCAGGTTCATTAAAACTGCTGATAAAACCTTCCATTGAGTTGAAGCATGTCCCAAGGGGCGGGGAGCGAGTGTGTGGAGGGTAATACTGGGTCATGTGACCAGGCCTGGCTTTGTGCTAGAGTCTATGCGAGTCTGGTCCAGTCTAAGAGTGAGAGAGAAAGAGTATTTGTGTGTGTGTGTGTGTGTGTGTGTGTGTGTGGGGATATTTCCTGGGTAGCGTGAGCAGTGTGTGGTGTCCTGGTGGACATGAATGAAAAAAAAAAAGACATATTTTTCCATTCTCTCTTTTCTGCCATCTTTCTGTCGCTCTCTGTGGAGCACAAGCTGCAGTGTAGCTTCTTGCCACAACGAGGACTAATGAGACGGCGAGTATGTGGAGCTCCGCGTGCGGATATATATATATATGGAGAGAAGTGTTAATGGCAGGTTGAAGAGTGAAGTGGAACTAATTGAAACAAGATCTCTTTGTTTTAACGTTTCCTGACGATACTCTGTGTGTGTGTGTGTGTGTGTGTGTGTATTTGTGTGTGGGGGCAGGGTTTTATGGTGGGCATTTAGCACGCAGGCTAAAGTGGGTCTCGCACGTTTTACATTTGCGCTCATCAAAATCTGTGATTGGGAACGTTGCTGCAGAGGAGGTGTGTGTGTGTGTATATGCGAGTATGCGTGAGTGTGTGTGAGTGTGAGAGCATGTGTGGGTGATAGATAGGGATTGATGTATTTAGCGAGCACTGGTGTCACATGCACACACACACGCACACACATATATATATATGTAAAAATATATGTATGTCCAGGTTACCGAAGCACCTCGTCCTGCTCTTTAATCACCCAGACTTTGCAAGTCATTAATGGAATGTTGTTCCCAGGGTTTATTGGAACACAGCCCTGGTTTTAGTTCACTTCTGTTTATACCCCACACCTGCTTCGAAGTGCACTCTCTCTCTCTCTCCTGCATGAACAAAATCATTAACAATTAACCTCCATCTTGGACACCCAAGCTTCCGAATAAAAAAGCAACGCCATTCCATTGTACCCGCGTTCCCTCGCCAAGTGATCAGGGGAAGTGTTCAAACTTGTACTGTAGCGCGGGTCCCGTCTCGAGTCCTCTGCTCTGCCGGGCTTTCACTTCCTGATGTCCTCGAACTTTTTAGCTCTTCCCGCAGGTGTTCTCTAATCCTCTATTGTCCAGTGTGTGTGTGTGTGTGTGTGTGTGTGTGTGTGTGTGTGTGTGTGTGTGTGTGTGTGTGGAGGGAGCGAGAGAGCACACACTCTCGCTCTTTCACCTCAATTCCAGCATGATTCTATTCTCACCTTTCCATGGCTATTAACATCCTGAAGAGAGAAAGATTGAGGAGAATGAAGAACATATGCTTCTCTGTGAGGCCCAGCTCGACGCAGTGTGTATATATACACACACATGCGCACATGCACACACACATGCACGCACACACACGCTCACACACACGCACACAGTTAAACAAGTTCTAATTTTAACCTGCACCAGCTGCTTACCTTTTTCACATCTCTGTTGTTGTGCAGCAGAGGCAGGTGTGTGTGTGTGTGTGTGTGTGTGTGTGTGTGTGTGTGTGTGTGTGTGTGTGTGTCTGTGTGTCTGTGTGTGTGTGTGCACAAATACAGATGGGATTAAAATAGCTTTTCACCTGGACACAAAGAGACACGGGGCAACCAAAAGATAAAACAGATATTACGATACACTACTAGACACTCAGGTCTGTCTGTCTGTCTGTCTGTCTGCATGTCTGTCTGTCTGTCTGTCTGTCTGTCTTTGTCTCATGCACACAGATTGAGTGCACACACAAAAGGCGTCAGCTTGAAGGTTACACGCAGAAGAAGCAACCTTTTCCCGTGTAGCAGTTGTTTCCACCTGCTTGTGTACAAATCTCGAACGAATGCCTGTTCGGAAGCGACAAACAAGTGAATGAAGGAAAAAAACAAACAAACAGCAGCATGCGTCTCGCAATAAACCGCTTGGTGACATGTGGGAAACTGAGCTGACGCTAATAAAAAAGGATAAAGTATGACAGGGTGTATGTGGTGTGTATGGTGTGACTACAAATTACTGAATGGAAATTCTTTTATTTTTATTTTTATCCATTTATAGTTATGTTTTATTTCAATAGAATGCCCTTAAAGAAGCCAAGTTCCCTTTATCACTTAAGTTATAGCAGCTCTCAGCATTTTACCCTCTTTTACTGCTTCTAGTCCATCCACACACACAACACACACACACACACACACACACACACACACACACATACACCCGGATGCATTCACACACATGGTCCGACACACTGTGGTTTCCATAGCAATGCCGTCAGCTTGGTAGGACTTGATATGATTCGTGGCACGCTCTTTGAGAGCGCTGAACACAAACAGAATCCTCGTCATAGCCTGGTGCTTGCTCTTTGTTTCTTTTTCTCAAATCCCTTCTTCTTTTCTTTTTTTTTTCTTTGCTCTTGCATTCCTGCCGTCTCGCCCTGTCAATCTGAGAACCAGATCTTAGCCAAGGCTGGGTTTTTATCTGTGTTTGACCATTTATTATGCACTCGCTTTCTCTCTCTCTCTCTCTCTCTCTCTCTCTTCCTTGCTCTCTATCTCTCTCTCTCTCTCTCTCTCTCTTCCTCTCTCTCTCTCTCTCTCTCTCTCTCTCTCTCTCTCTCTCTCTCGCTCTCTAGCATCTTTCACTCTATCATATCATACATCTCTCTCTCTATCTATCCTCTTTTCTTTCTCTCTCTCTCTCTCTCTATCATCTGTCACTCTATCATATCATACATCTCTCTGTCTATTCTCTTTTTCCCTCTCTATACTTTACTGGCTCACTCTCTCTCTCTCTCTCTCTCTCTCTCTCTCTCTCTCTAGCATCTGTCACTCTATATCATACATCTTTCTATCTATCCTCTTTTCTTTCTCTCTATCTCTATCTCTCTCTCTCCCTCTCCCTCTCTCTCTCTCTATCATCTGTCACTCTATCATATACATCTCTCTGTCTATCCTCTTTTTTCTCTCTCTATACTCCTCTCGCTCACTTCCTCTCCTTCTAGATAGATAGATAGATAGATAGATAGATAGATTTTGTTGCGTGATTTGAGACTAGATCAGTAAAACAAATGTTGTGATAATTTTTTTTCTCTCTCTAGCATCTGTCACTCTATCATATACATCTCTCTATCACTTTCTCTCTCTCTCTCTCTCTCTCTCTCTCGCTCTCTCTCGCACCTCTTCTCACTCACTCACTCACTCACTCACTCACTCACTCACTCACTCACTCACTCACTCACTCACAGTAAAACAAATGTTTAGTGATTATAAATGATTTTATTTTTAGATCTGAGTAAAGAAAGGATGTCGTAAATAAATGTGTGTTGCGTTGAAGGTTTTAATTACATTTATTTATTTATATTTCAAATAAAAATAGTCAGACATTAATGGCACGTTAATAGAATTAGTGCTGTTAAAGTGAATTTGCGTTAAAGCATTATTAACACGTTACTTTTGACAGCCCTAATATATATATATATATATATGTATATTCTGTATATCCTTTGCTTTCTCTTTTTCTCTCTCTGTGGCTCGATCTGTGGTGTTCTCTTTCTTTCTCACGTGTTTGGCTTGGTTTGCATTCAAGACCTCGAGCTCTGGCTGGCACTTCTGCAGGTCTCCTTCTGTGCTGATGGCTGTTTATTTTTTCCAAAGTTTTGATCGTAAACTTCAAATGTAATAAAAAAAAAGAAATCTTGACCAACCACATACTCCGGCCTGCTATTTCCCTCTGTGGCAACATGTTAATTTTCCTCTTTTTTTAAACTGCTTTCATTTAGTCTGTTGCTTTACTGCGTTCCCCTATTCCATGTTTGCGACTCATATTTTTTTCCCTCGTGTTTTTTTCACGTGTCTAACCATTTTTTGAACACGATGTTAAAAACCGGATCTAAAACGTCATGTAAAATGTCTAAAGGGTTCAAAATGGGAAAAGCGTTAGTTATCCGAAGCGTTTATCTTTTCACCCGTTTTTTTTTTAAAGATGGAAAGGTAGCAACACTCCTCTGCTTTTAGGGTGAGAGGGATAACAACATGCTTTCTCTCCCCTGTCAATCGCAGCAAGCTTTCCTTAGAGTGTGTTTCACGGCCAAGTGATGCAGCAAGAACGGCGGTTTGAAATCGTGTCCGGCTTCACATATCTCAGAGGAAGAAGCTGTTAGCTTTCACTCGTCTTCGTTAGTAAGGATATATACCCTGTCTAAAAAAACTGCTGAGTCTGTAAAAATAATTAAATAAATAATCGTCACAAGTGCTGTGGATCAAAGTTTTTAAAGGGAAGTGTTTTGGCCCTTTAGGAGGTCTTGCTGCTTTAAGTTGGACCACCGGGGAAAAAAGAAAGAAAGGGAGAGGGATAGAAGTAATAAATGTAGGAGAAGAAGCGAGGGATTTTTGCCCTTAGCGCTATAAGAGTGTCATTGCTGCTTTCATTCAAATTTGCCCTCGGCTCCCAAACCCTCAATGTGCAATTTTCCTCTGATTTTCCCCCAATAGAGAGATTAAAGTTCTGC
Source organism: Silurus meridionalis (assembly GCF_014805685.1). Lineage (NCBI taxonomy): Eukaryota > Metazoa > Chordata > Actinopteri > Siluriformes > Siluridae > Silurus > Silurus meridionalis. The sequence continues at coordinate 31,508,647 of NC_060885.1, read as the reverse complement.
TAGTTAAATATTTTGTGTAAAAAGCTTGCTAACTGTTTATTTTCAAAATCTTGCTAGCCTTCTGAACCCCAGCTATTTTCTATCTAAATCTTGCTTTCTTTTTTTTTTTTTCAATCTTGCTAGCTAATTGTTTTGTCTGAACATTAGCTTGCTAAATGTTTTGATAAAATGATTGCTAGTTGTCTGAAAGCTTGCTAGTTCATTGTTTTGTCTGAACATTTGCTCGCTAAATGTTTTGATAAAATGATTGCTAATTGTCTGAAAGCTTGCTAGTTCATTGTTTCTTGTTGAAGAGTTTTCCTTTAGCTTTCTATATTCCTCTTTTTATGTATTTCTAAGATTGCTAGCTAAATGGTTTGTATAAAAGTTTGGTAGCTAATATGCTTTTTTGTCTCAAGTGTGCTAGTTAAAAAAGAGAGCGATGTAACAAACAGTGGAGAAGAAGTAAGGGATTTCTCCCTCGGCACTGTATCGGCGTAGTTGCTGCTTTCATACTAATTTGCCCTCGGCTCCTAAATCGCCTTCGGCTGCCCAATTTGCAGCTCCTCGGGCGCGGCACGTTTCAAAACGTGTTTAATGCCATAAAGAGGCTTTAGCTGATTGAGGCAACATCCTGAGAGTGAATGAGAATGATGGAGAAGGACGGAGAATGGGTAGAATGACTTATTAATGGGAACTGAGCGGTAATTTGGAGAGTTATGGTAATAAATGTCAGCATGTTCGCCATCAAGTTGTTTGTACCTCATTACGTAGATGCCTTTTTTTTCCCTCTTTAGTAGTTGATGTTCTGCCAACATTTGAGCTGCTGCATTTGAGACGATGGAAGATATCAAAATCATGTTATATCGAGCTGACAGAAAAAGTACAAATATTGCTTACATACAGACGGTGTACTGGGGAGTCTATATTGAAGTCAAGCGGATCTTCGATACCACATGACACCTGACTCGCTTTCTTTCTCTCTATATATCTCCTTCTATCTCTCTTTCTCTCAATCTATAACTCACACACTTTTTAAAAAAATCTCTCTTTCGATATGTCTCTTTACTGCTCTCACTTTTATTGTATCTTACACCATATGTCTCTCCCTCACTTACTCTCCGTGTGCACGTGTGTGTGTGTGTGTGCACGTGTGTGTGTTTGTGTGTGTGTGTGTGTGTGTGTTGGCGTGTGTTACTCTCTTTCTCTTTCCCATTAACCGTCAGTCTGTCGCAGTTCCCTACTATCCATTTCTCTGTGACTCTTTCTTACTCTTTCCCTGTCTGTTTTTCTACCTTTGTATCATTATTTCTCTCTCTCTCTCTCTCTCTCTCTCTCTCTCTCTCAAGATAGAGTAGGAGAGAGCTTCGTCGTCTCTCTATATCTGTGTCTTTCTCTCACACTCTTTCTTTATCATTCACACACACGCACACACGTTCTGTCCTTGGGGCCAATTTGGCTGTACTCTCTGTGGTGTTTGGACAGACTTGTCCTGATCCACTCACCCTCATCCTGTCTACTCACAGCCTGTTTGAGACTTGGCCACCAGACTGCATTGTTGTGTGTGCATGTGCGAGTGTGTGTACGTGTGTGTGTGTGTGAGTGTGTGTGTGTGTGTGAGTGTGTGTGTGTGAGTGTGTGTGAGTGTGTGTGTGAGTGTGTGTGTGAGTGTGTGTGTGTGTGTGTGCACGCTCCTGAATGTGTGCATGAGTTGTGGGTTTTATTTATTTATTTATTTTATTTGTGTGTGTGTGTGTGTGTGTGTGTGTGTGTGTGTGTGTGTGTAGGGGGGTGTAAAGTTCATTTGTGTTTTCTGTCTGGTTAAACTCAGATTAAAGTTGTTGATCCCCTGAGCATGAAATTCATTCACAAAGCATGTGTGTCACTTTTATATCATTAGTATGAAAAACGGCGACCTTTGAGCTGGATCTTCATCTTTGGGAAGATTCTAAGTAGGGTGGGTGCGGAAGTGAGATGTTCTCCGACGATCATCATGCACAAGTTGCCAGACGATTTCGACATTTTCAGAGGTTGAGCTCGTCGAAGGTCTTCCTGGTCTCTTGTCGTCTTCTGCTCTTGAAGCGCGCATGCCGCTCGATACACCTCGAACGACTCATTGCATCATCACCATACGTCAAACGCACGTCGTGCCAAACGTCTCTGTGGCAGATTTGGCCAGGTGCATGCAGAATTTCTTGTTTGCTCTTTGTTCCAATTTGCTGTCCATGATGAAATCGCAGACGCGGTAACGCACGTGGTCAAAATAACACCAGTAGTTTTAGATTTTCATAGCTTTTTATTGCTATTATACTTTCTGTTTGCTAGTTTGGCATTGTCTCCAGTTGATTTATAGAGCACCGTTGTTCTTGGAGGAACTCCGTATCGCTTCATGGTGTACCGTACCAGTGCTATACGGTTAAAATAACAAAACCGCTCGACCTGAAATTACAGCGTCCATAGACTCTTGGTATTTCTTGAATTTCAAGACCATCTATAAAAAAATACTCTTTGTTAAAGCAAGCATTTGCCCTTAAACTATGATCCATGATCTAATTGGTCCTTGAGATGAGCACTTGTAGACATTGTTGATGGGTGTTCTCGCTTTGCCTCGCTCTCCAGATTGAGCCATGTGTACGCTTCAGCACCCAGTGTTAATTGTCGACACGTCGTAATGACTAATGCCTGCGGTCGACTCAATTAGTTAAGTCCTCTGCGAGTCCTCTTATCGGGCTTCCAATAAATAAGCATAACTGATGGATGCTGGAGAGCATTAGTAGTTGAAAGCAGACTATTTTGTCCTTAATCCCCCCAAGCACACACTCTCTCACACACACACACACACACACACACACACACGTGTTTGAAGTTGTCTGCCGGTATAGCCAGCAGCGGCTCAAGCTGTCAGAGGGAGCTTCCCTAAGTGGAGCTGATGGCTGTCACTGACTCGGCTGTTTAATGCCAATAGCGGTGTTCATCTGACAGCCGATCTGTATTGAGTCATAGTGAAAGGTATCGACTCAGCAAAACTGCCTTCAGTCCTCCAGCATCTTCAGCAGCCCCAAACGCGGTACTGTGGGCAATTTTTTTTTTTTCCCCCGCACTGTGTTCTAACCACTGTAAGGTGTTTTATAATGAATAACATTATAGCCAGCGTAACTGTTCAATCCAAATAGTTTGTCGGCATCTGACCATTTGTATGAGCTTTTTTAACCTCTACTCTTCTGGGAAGATGTTTCACCAAATATTGGAGGGTGATTTGGAGATTTGTGCTCATTCAGCCAGTTAGTAAAGCCAGGTTCTAATGTCTATTCTAGATCTTCCAGTCCAACCCGTGTAAAGCACATCTTCATGGAGGTGGCTTTGTGCACAGGTTTGGGTCTTCTAGTTCAAGTGAGGGGGAAACTTCATGCTAACATTTTGGCGTACAACCACATGGGGCTGGAAAAATCAGGTGTCGCAATACATTTGTTAATTTAGTGTACATCGATGTGTTATAATACTAATAATAATTAATATGTAGTATTATTTTAATAATTATTATTATTTTTTTATATTAATATGTACGCTAGTGTTACATAAGCATGAAGGTGTCGGAAACAGTTGGACAGGCTCTAATTACAGAACAACAAAGACTGAGGCGGTGAATAAACAGCATACTGTATGCATATCATTGCCATTATTTTGCTCCAGGCCGCATAATCATTGTTAATGAGCATTTTCATGACAGTTTATAGACAGTGGAAGTGTGTTATTTGAACACGATGTGGTGGACATGCATCTAAGTGAGATAGCGTGTTAGTTAAAATTTAATCTGTTCCTGTTTACGGTCATTGTGGTGCTCAAGGTTGAACATCTGCATCCTCATGTGAAACATTTGACAAGTCCAACTCTCTCTCAGAGGAATTCGGAGCATTCTTTCCCTCTGCTGTAGAAATCTCGACCGATCCCACCCCTTAACTTTTTTTTAGTGCAGGCTGATTTTCTTCCTACTTTAGCTCACCTAGCATTCAGCTGCTATCGACCAGGGCTGGAAAATTTCCTGAAGCTTTCTATGGGAACTTCATCTGGGAAATTTTGGAAATACTCCAAATATTGCAATATGTCAAGAATTTGGGAATTTATGCAAATTAATTTGATTTTCAGGGAAACTGTATCATATCCAAACACAACTATAAAAATTGTGTTTGGTCATAAGCTGACACGTGTGCAATCTAATGCTGAGTTTAAAAAATTTTTGACTTTGATTACATTTTTAGTATAATGTTGTTCTTTTATACTACATTTAAGTTCCCTGATAGAGGCTCACCTGCAATTTTGTAAATTCACAGTTTATTCTTGATAATTTCCGTTAATTCCCACATTTTCCTGTTAAATTCCTAGAATTTTCCAAAATTACTACCAGCTAGAGAGGGTAAAGGCTGGCAATTGCATATTTTTTAACTGCTCAAGCTGGTTCATATTGTGCCATTTAGAAGAAAAGGCTCACCCACCTTATGGCCCACTGGTAGCTCAGTAGTTAAGGCTGTAGGTTACTCATCATCAGGATGGGGTTTCAGCATTACCAAACTTTCTAGCAAGCTGGAACAAGCTCTCAGAAGCCCATCATTGTCTGGTCACATTCATCAACAGGAAGAGTATATTCCACCTCTACCATGCAGAAAGTATCATGTCTTGGACTTTTCTTTGGGGCACCCTGACCAATCCTGCCCAGTCTTGCATACATTCGGACCACTTTCTCCTGAAGGCCTGAAGGACTTTTGACTAATCTTGCCTAAAATGTTTCACCAATTCCACCCTTTTTTGGCAGTATTTTTGTTCCTGTACATACCTCCTGCCTGAATTTGACACTTCTAGTGGCTTGAACATTTGATTAAACCCTTAAACTCGGCAACACTTGGTCCGAAAAGCAGCTTGTCGAACCCTATCGCTGTGTCCCAACTCAAATTTCATGGTCATCCAGATTCTCACAGAAATCAATCTCTTGTCTTTGTCTCGTTCTATTGCTTAGTCACAGGCTAAGTTTATCTTCTGAAGTAAAACAGTCATTTGGCTCCTCACTGGTTTACTTCATGATTTATGCCAAGGCACCAAGGAGGTCAGGGAAATTGGAGACAGATAGAGGAGAGGGAGATAAAGCGAGGAAAGGTAGACGGCGGAATGCTCCAGAAACCATGGTGAAAAAGCTACGACCCAGAGTGCTGTGATTCCCCCAGAGAAGCCAGGTGCAGGTGGAGCTCTTTCCTGTTGAGCATTCTGGTGGATATTGGAGTGTAGGTCATCCATAAATGTGCTATAAATAAAACATAAGATGATAAATCTTCCACGGGTTTTATTTATAGACAATTTTTAAACAATGCATTCTTGTCTAGCTAGCATGATTTTTTTTTTGCGTAAAGCAGCTAATCGAAATATGTTCATGTTGTTTCCATGTAGTATATGTTTGATTTTCTATTAGGCGGTGACCTGAGATTTATGCATCATTTTTTTATATCAATATAGTCCATACATGCATATGAAATTGTGCATTTTTATGACAGTAATTCAGTAGCTGGATTTGTTGATCCTCAACTTATTGAAATGCGTCGATGTCACGTGACGTCACTTGTCAAAACGGTTGGACAATCCTGAAGACGCAAACTACTGAACTACATACTTTTGAAAATAGTTTACATTTACATTATTCATAATATACTTATATATAAATTTATACAAATGCTTTGATTCATTGAAAGAGCCAGATAGAGGCTACTTCTAACTTCTACTTTTTCACTAATCCGGATCTGAAAACGACACACTTATGTTTTCAGACGTTTCCAAAAAGTTGCTCATCCACAACGAAAACGCTAAAAACACGTACGTCTTTGTACTGTACTGCGCAAATCGTAAAACGTTTACTTTCACGGCATTCACTAAAAACGCGACAATATTTTTCGAAAGCCTTCGTTTTTACAGTCCCGAGTACTGCGTTATTAAATTTATCCACTTCAGACAACGTTTTCAAGAATCTACAGTACGTGTCACCCCGCTAGATCCGCCCATGCTTGCATCTAAATATTTCATCCTTTTTTTGCTAGTTTTGTGAGAAATCAATGACGTGTAACGGGTTGAGAAGAAAGTAAAAAAAAAAAAATGGCACTTTTATGTCAGTTGCGCTCACTTGTTTTTATCAGATTAGAAACGCAAGTCAAAGTCGGTCTGGTGGATTTCACGTTCTCTAGAGTTTTAGAGTGCACGACATCAATTTCAGTTTATAGTCTGTCTTTCTGCTTTGTTGTCCATTTTGTTTCTCTTCTTTCACTCCTCCCTGACGTCCCTGTTTCACTCTGCTGATCTGTGACTGGACTGGCTGTGATAACCTGCAAAGTGGGAGCGTGCTGGCTGTGTTTATTTTCAGACTTAGATAGATGGCTGGATGAACACACAGACATAGAGAGAGAGAGAGAGAGAGGGAGAGAGAGAGAGAGAGAGATATGGAGTGTTCACTGCTGGCTGGAGTTGTAACATACTGGGAAATGGTCATTATTCATCATGCAAATGAGAGAGAAGCAGCCCTAAGGACACACACACTCACACACTCACACACACACACACACACACACACACACACACACACACACAGTCTACAGTACATAACTCATTCACACTCTAACCATAATAACTAAAAGAATCATTGAGCTGTGAGTCTAAAATCAGTTTTTGAAAGCTAAGGATTTTTTATTATGGTATTATTAAGGTACATATTCATTTTTATGAATAACTTTATGAAAACCATTTTGCTATCAAATATCTGTATTATGTCGGAATCTCATTAGAAATGTTTTCATTCAAACTTTGCATTCCCTTTCCGTTCTCTGCTCAGCTGTAGATATGAGATTAAGGCTATTCGAATGAATTCAAATGACGTATTATGGAAATGAAATAATTCTGAGATTTTCGCTATAATAATAATAGTTGGTTATGTTTTTCCACTTTCAGGAAATGGAAGTTCATATTTATATTCAGCGCGAATGGGAAATGTGTGTGTGAAACAATTTGGATCTATTTGAACTTCTGATTTGCTAAAAAATACCAATGTCTACTGATTTGTGTGAGATCAAATTCCATGCCTAGCAATTGGGTGCATTGTGGGGGATTTTATGAAGTCAAATATATTTAAATGCACTCAAAAATGACGTTTGCTCTCGAAAGCCGCAGCGAGATCTCCCAAAGGAGTATGGTGACGAGTGATGAGGAAAAACAGTTCGGAACGCATGAACGGATAAGAAGGGAACGAATGCGTGAACACGAGAGCACGTATCGTGTTAATAAGGGCGACGGCAAGGGAAACGTTTTCAGGGGTTGAGCTCGTTGAAGGTCTTCCTGATTTCTTGTCGAGTTCCAGTGATGTTGTTCCGCTCTTGTTCAGCTCAATACACCTCGGAACGACTCGTTGCAGCAAAGCCGTATGACAAAACGTATGTCATGTCAAACGTCTCTGTGGAAGATTTGCCCAGTTTCACGAAGAATTTCACGTTTGCTCTTTGTTCTAAAGTGCTGTCCACTATGAAATCGCAGACGCCGTTAGATCGTGTTGTTTCTGGCGAGACACGTGTGAGGAGAGCTTGGTGGTCAGAAAAGCACCAGGTGCACAGCTCCCGATGTACACAGGATGACATCTTTCAGGACACTGACTTATAAAGGTCGGTGCTTCCTGTGACTGTGCGTGCAGCCTTGTGCTGCCATCATGGTACAAAACTAGACTCGAATGTTTTTTAACCATCTTGTAGGTTGTATGAATTCGTTGCAACCAGAAACCAAATGACATTTTAGGCTTATAAAATCACATTCAGGCCAAATGACTTTATCTCAAATTCATTATTAGAAGCAATCGTTTGTTTCTTTTTGCACTTTTTAGGTTTGTGAACTTTTTTTTAGGAAAGCGAGAGTTGTTCCAGACTAGCTTCAGTTTGCTAAATCCTGTGCTTTTGGTAATGGAGCGATTTGAGTGAATAGATGAGATACTCTGCGACTCCACCACACGTGAGCGCTAAAGCATGACGTCTGTTTGTCTTTACGAGGCAAGTGAGGCAGAGCAAACTGTCACCTTTTTGTTTTTCCATCCATATCCAAGCTCTCCTGGGTTTCTCTCTGTGTCCTGAAGACTGAGCTGTCTGGAAAAAAATTGGTCAGCATGCGAAATGTCTTGTTTGTTTGTTCACAAAAATCCCACGCGATTCTTAGCTCGAGTTTGTCAAGCAGTTTGACGGAGCAGTCTTGACGGAGTTTGACCCCCTTGTGTTAAAACCTAGTTTTAGTTTTTTCAAGGTGACATTTACTTTACCTGCCCAAAATTAAAAATTAATGCACTCAAATTGAGACTGCTTTTATATGTAGGCACACAAAACAAAGGTTTTCACTTTATTCTTACAATAGCCAGTGATGACCTGCAGGGTTCAAGCTCATGCAACGTGTTTCTTTTCAGGTTGCTTACTTTCAACTGGGGAAGGAATCCGATTTGTTCTGAAAGACGTGGTTCGATATGTCGATGCGATAGGAACCTTGATTAGAAACTTGGCCCAGAGCAATTTGAGTGCTGTTAGGTGAATAATTACTCTCCGGTTTCATATTGGGTCTCTCCAATTAGTAACAGCCACATAGCTTCAGTTTGCATTTGCATAAACTTCATCTCATCTGTTCTTTTTTTTTTTGTTGCAGTCTCGGTATCATTTGCGTTCAATGGCCCATGCAGATGCAACCGGTAATTAAAAACACAGCGTCAGTAATTATTGTCAGTCTTGATAAATAGGCAGAACTGGTTCATCGCTGTAATCTAAACCTATTTACATTTTGCATGTTGAAAAAACTTAAATGATGTGAGACCATCTTCTAATATTACATTTTCTAGCCGTATGTGGTTATTCTCCAAACTTTTACCACAATATTGGAAGTAAACTTGAACCCAAAAACCAGGAGACCCAAACCAGTTCCAGCATGACAGTGCAGACACCTGTGCACAAAACCAGCTCTACATCTAGCTTTACATGGGTTGGAAGTCAAGTCAAGTCAAGTCAAGTTTAGTTCTATTGCGCTTATCACAACAGACATTGTCTCAAAGCAGCTTTACAGAAATTAACAGTCAAGGTGAACGATGTGTATTTATCCCTGATGAGCAGCCGTAGCGACTGTGCCAAGGAAAAACTCCCTTAGATGTAATGAGGAAGAAACCTTGAGAGGAACCAGACTCAAAAGGGAAACCCATCCTCATTTAGGTGACATCAAGAGTGTGATCATAAATCTTTCAACAATACAGAACACTGGAGAGTGAGAACTAACATGAGCACTGGAGTATAAGATTATAAGTGATGTTCTTTCTACAGTCTTATACAGTCTTTATGGTTAGTAGCTCCTAGTTTTATGAGCTCAACATTTGTGATCATCACAGATCCAGCATCAACTTCTCCATGCCAGAGCCTTTAAACACTCCAGGAGGTCCAATGTCAAAACCACACATGTAGCAGGATCCAATTGGCACTGGTACGTCTCTAGATTCGACATCTACTTCTTCAAAGGTCCATAATCTTCATGAGGTGGGACGTGACTGGAGCTGGCCAACCTCAGGATGCCTCGGGATGGTGAGAGAAAGAGAAACAGTGGAGAGGAATTAGCGTAGCTGCTGTTAACAGCACGTGTGTGAAAGATCTCCTGCTATAGAGCTCAAACCCTTTTAAACACCTCACCTACATCATTACTTGACTTTACTAACTAGCTGAGTGATCACAAATCTCCTTAAGCACACTCCAACATCTAGTGGAACATCTTCCCTGAAGAGTAGAGGTTATTCTAACAGAAGACAGGGACTAATTGTGAAATAAAATGTTAAAGAAAACCCAGCAATCTTATGGTCATGCATCCACAAGCTTTTGCCTATATATATATATATATATATTTAGAGAGAGAGAGAGAGAGAGAGAGAGAGAGAGAGAGAGAGTTTTAACTCATATCATGCAGTGGATTCACACCTCAAACACACTTGAAGTGTCTGACCTATAACAGTGCATACTGCTACTGCCAGGCTATAATAGGCCTTGCCCTTGAGACACACACACACACACACACACACACACACACACACACACACACACACACACACACACACACACACACACACACACACTCTCACACACATAAAGCCAAGAATTCTCATCACTTCTGCACACTGTATTCACAGAGAAAATCTTATTTGACCACTGAGAGCTTGCAAATCTGTTGGTAAAGTTTCTAAATATTCACTTTTTAACCACTATGAGGAATGTGGGAATTTACAGAGAAAAACATGAACTGAAAGAGAAGCTCAGGATCAACACTATTACTACTGATTAGCATCCTTTATTTATTTAATATTAAATGTACTGGTCATTTCAATATCACTCGTGTCCAAGGGTATGCAAAAGCACGCATACCGAAATACAGCACCGTTTCTAGGCAAACTTCGCAGTCGCCTAGGGGGCACCAGCGAGCATTCCCCATTTTTCTGCTGAAGTTTAATGTACAGTATATGTTTCTGTACTTGAATGCAGGCAGTGATTAATACATGGCTTTAACCTTTTTATGGACGGTTGCGAATGCGTTTTATGGTGTGGGGGTGGAGCACTGTGGTGGGAGGGCGGAGACATTTGGTGTGGGGTGGGTTGTTTGGGGTTTTGAAATATACCTTTGCAGAGAAATATAATAACCCAATATATTTCTTTTGTTTGTAACATGAGGTAGTAGTAGTAAAATATCGAGGTGAAATTGTGGTGTAATTAAAACATTATACAGAAGCATAATTTCCATATTCGAGCAAAACCCGCAGGTCGAAAAAAGCTGATGGAATTCCCTTAAAACTGCTGAGTTGAGGATTTTTGACTAAGTGAGAAAAATCCATTGTTCTCTGCCAGTCATCAATAAAGCGTTCGAGGTAACGCAGGCCTCATTTTGCTGGTAATGGTGGTAATTAATTTGTGCCACGTAATCGGCCCACCCTCTGATTTACTGTCGAGAATTAAAAGAAAAATAACACCGGCTTTTGGAGATTTGAAGTTGAATTACTGTAGGTCTCCATTTAAATATTAGACTTCCTGTCCAGCTCTGTGTTCAGGGTTTCTGTGGGGTCTTAAAATTGGCTGTTCTAGGTCTTGACTTGAATAATTTCGAACAGGTTTTAATTTTCCAATGACCATGTAACGCTACATCTAACGCTCATTAAAATGCTCCCGCAGCACTTTAAAACGTTTTTGCTTGTTTGTTTCCATGGTGTTGCAGTTTTCTTTCGTTAATCCAAATTTAATTCCCTTTATTGCAACAAATGAGATCAACATGCAACATCCAATCAGCTTTCTGTTATTGGTGCGAATTTCTCTTGGACTGTACCACAGATGTAAAACGGATTTTATTTTTCAGCTATGGGAAAGTGCAAGTTTAACGATTTTTGGCTTAAAGAAAATTTTATTTAGGTCTAGGGTTAAGGCCAGTTGCTAACAACGTGTTTGTGTGTGTGTTTTGAATGTTGTAAAACAGGTCTAATATTTCATTCTTAAAAGTCCTAAATTCAACTTTGTAAAACCTGTAGGACCCTGTGTGTGTAGCTCTAGCTTCCACGTCGCTTGTGCAGTAGTATTCAAAACTTGATGTAACCTACTAAATTAGGGTGGAAATCAGTTGCTGAATTTACATGTTACAGTCTTTTATTAAGTAGGACAGGATAATATGAAGCCATGGTTGAGGGTTTTTCCCCCAGACACTAAATGGGATCTATACATATACATATAGCCAATGTGCTTTTCGATGAAACGTAGTCCCAGCAATACTTGGACTTACGATTTTTCAACGACAATAGCGATACAAAATAATTGTAAAAATATTTTTGTGCAGCATTTTATATTTCATAGGATATGTTGGGATGCTGCCAGGATGTACTTATCTCATGCCTTGTGAGATGCTTTTCTTTAGCTAGCGGTTGTATTTTTTCTGTTTTTGCCGTATATACTGTAAATATATATACTGTACATATACTGTGTATATATACTGTAAAGTTTGTACATTACAATAGTGTAAATTGCTGTTTGGCTAAATTATGTGCTGTAATTTTTTTTATTATTAACAATATTACTGTATAGTACCCCATACTATCACCGTTTTTTAAGACTTATGATATTTTCAGGTTACGATTTGGTCATTGGAAAAGATTTCCATCGTAACTCAGGGTCTACCTTTATTGGGGATATTTTTGGTCGCAAAATATGATTAAATATTATGATAATATGATTAAGGTTACAATTCTAAGGATCAAGCGTATACATTCTTTATTACCGCTTTATCTGTGTTCTCCAAATAAAAAGGAATTGAATTCAAATTGAATTACCGTGTGTCATTTTCCAAATATAGTCCTTATGAGTCCTTGAAATGTATAAAACCATCAACCAGTTATCTGTGCATGTGGAAAGCAGGAACCATAGACATAAATCTTCGCATTGGATGGCGTTATCAGTATTTGCTTTACTTCTGGTAACAGTTTTAACAGACCACTTTGAACCACTTGTAGTTTAAGCTGGTGTGGTTTTGTGCTAAAAGTCTCTCTAATCTTGAGATCTCTGTCTTTTTCAGCTCCTGCGAACGCCCAGATTGTTCACTCTGGCCAGGCGTGTGTGGTGAAGGAGGATAACATCAGCGAGAGGATCTACACCATTCGCGAAGGTGACACGCTCGTGCTCCAGTGCCTGGTTAAGGGACATCCGCGGCCGCAGGTACACTGATGCGTGTATTGTAGGGATATCCAGCATAAGGGAGGTGGGGGGCTTAGTGGATAAGGCATTGGATTTTGAAATCGAAGCCACACCTAGCTGCCACTTATGGGCCCCTGAGCAAGGCCCCTAACCCCATAGCTGCACTGTTGTGTGATTGAGATGAATGAGGGTGTTTGCTAGATGCAATCAATGTAAATAGGATATCCCTTTATATCTCTTCATCAAGTCACAAAAACCTAATTGACAGCATTTTTTAAAGTATCATTGCACATCTGCTCAAGACGTAGGAAAGCTATGGGCTTGAGCTAAGACAGGATGAGTGTAGAGCAAGGGCAAAGGTCCTGCCACTATGGTTACAAGCTCTTACAAAGCTGTGAAGAACTTGCATTTAACTGCTTGCCAAGGGTTACCCAGTTGTGAGTCAGCTACTCGCTCAACAAACCCTGTGCAACCTGGTCTCGAAATGACTATTTACAGAGAAACAGTTCTTTTTTTACTTAGGACTCTATATTCATGTTCCAGTGCCTTAAATCTAGTGTTTATAGATGCGCATCTTCATAACTGAGGCTTATGCGATTCGCATCTCGATGCATAGCCAATGATAGGATACATATGACGTAGCTACAGATGCGATACGCTTCACCCATTGTTTTTATATGTTTCGGAATAACTTTCGCACCACCTATCATTTCAAACCTTTTATTTCCAGCCAGTAGCATTATGGAAACAAAATGATTGATGGAAAATGTAGCCAATGAGTGCAGGATTCTAACGATATATGGGAGGATTGTAGTCCCCATGTGGGTGAGTTCTTAGTTTTATTACCTAGTGGTCAAAGTGTGCAGCACATGCATAGTGACGCACCAGGAAGTGGATACAGCGCTCGGTTCTGCACAAACAGCTGTTTTCAGCTTGTGCTAACTGGAATGAAAAAAAGAAAACAAAAAAAAAGATTAACAGTCAAATAAGTTGTTTCATGGGAGATTTGAACAAAGCAGCAATGGGTATTTTGGGTTCGGAGTAACAACAACAACTAGGAGACCTATTTTACATCTGTAAGTTACAATATATCTCCCTTTACAGTTTTATACGGTGTTGTGTGTTTTATTGCCCATTTGTTTTTATAAGAGAAATGCTTGAAAAGTAAGTGTATGTGTGTGTGTGTGTGTGTGTGTATTGTTAAGATTGGAATGGCCGGACATCAATATGAATGGCTATGACTGTAAAGCAATAGCTTCTCTGGCTACCTGGCCATTAATATGAATGCCAAATCAATACCAATAACCAAACATGTATAACAAAAACCTTTAATGGTCAGCCATTATTTCAATGCAGACTGTATGAATAGAGTATGAAGGACCACCTGAGTTTAGCAGGTGGCTCTCAAACAGGGGGAGGAAGAAAAGGATCAGACATAGTCTCAGATAAATGCTTGTAGGAATCTCATTTGTTATGAAAATCTCCATAAAATGTACAATTTTAACTCATGAGACATGTGGCTTTCAACCCAGTACTTTTCTGGATTGTTTTAGGACTGATTTCATGTATTTATATATGAAGAAAAAAGAATTTAATTGAGGAAATTTATATTCACGGTACTTCATCATCTATAACTTTCTATAACATTATCTTTTTGAGCAATATCAACTTTGGACAGTAGAATGGACAGTAAAGCTGCAAGTTTCTTCTTTTTAAAGCTATTTAAATTTTTGTGTATGTAGCCCACTTTTATCAGAAACTGTTAACAACTTAATTTAGGTAGGGCATTTTCAGCTGTGAGTCCCAAAAGCTGTGGCGAAGGCTAACGGGTTTAAGTTTTATGCCAATGCACCGATGCGAATCGGCGAATCTTACCATCCTTACTAGGTTTGCTAGATGAAGTATATGCTTTTATTGTATAGTCCCTTGAGTTACTTATGTACTTCCTATGCTAATTTCAGTATGGAGGCTGCTGTGGAACAGTTGAAAGCGAGAGCACCTGACTCCCCTCCACTAGGGGGAAATCTATTATCCAGTTTGCAGTCCCAACGATCCTACACGTGCCACATTTAAGTTCTCTAAAGGTTCATCTGTGACATGCCAGGGGAGTAAAAGGGTGCAGGAGAATGAGTAATAAAACTGTTAGAGGTTTTGCTCAGATGATGAAGCGAGTGCGGGCCAGTGGCATGCTGGATCTTGCATCCTGATTCCATTCCAAAGTAGCAGAGCCACAGGCTGCAATGGCACCTTCTCCGCTGGCCAGGGACATTGAAATGGGGATGGCAGGGCTTATGTTCCCTGGGCCTTGTTAGTTTGCTTGTTTTCTGAGCAGCACCTATGTGTTGCCAACTTTTTTTGGCAGCACTTGCAAAGCTCACGACCGAACTAGAGATGCATACTAAACTGCAATTCTTTCTTACTGTGTTTGTAATGTGGATTATATTTGGCCACGGGTTCGCAATTAAAAAAGCACGAACCGATTGAGAATTTTTTCATTCTTAAAATGCGTGTGAAGTCATTCACAAGTCATACTGTAAATGTACAACTCAAATGTACAGGGATTTCCACAACTGCGGCTATTACAAAAACGTGTGTGATATTTATATCGTTGTGCGTTTACTACAGGAAGATTTCGAGCAGAAATGATCTGAGGCAGACTCAGGGAAACTGTTGTTCTCTTGCTGTCCTGAATAGAGAGAAAATGTCAAAAGAATAAATAGAGAACCCTCGAGTAACTTCATGCCGGCTAGAAAGAGTGATTTAAATTGTCAGACTCTGTGCGCTCGCAGCTTTCTTCCACATTTTTTAGCATCATAACACACAAACAGCAAGGAAAAATGCCTGTACCTCTAGCATGTTGACTGGATGCTCATAGGTTTCTAGAAAAAAATACAAATAAAAAGATCGAACAGAATGTGCAATAGACTTTCGACATGTGAGAGCGAAAAAATTGCGAGAGAAGAACCACAGAAAGGGGTTTTTTTCTTTAACCACAAGAGCATGGCATACATTTTTCTATTGTATTTATGTGATTTTTTTAATACATGCTGTTTATACATCTGAAGTCTACACTACAGGTAGTGTTGCTGCCTTACATCTTCAGGAGCCCTGGTTCAGTCCTGAGCTTAGAGCTTATGAATGTATGAATTTTCTAAAAACATTGCAGTAGGTCCATTTTCTCTGCTCGATTACACTTTGTTGTGGATGAATGTGTGACAAACTGGTGTCCCATCCAAGGTTTATTCCTAACTTGCATCAGGTGTTCCTGGGATCCACCTTGACTTTAACGAGTACTTAGTAGTGGACAGTAACAATGTAAATGTAATTCATTACTGTACTTAAGTAGCTCAGTAGAACTTTACTCAAGTATTTCTGTTTGGGGAGACTTTTACTTCCCTATATTTCAGGATCAAATATCTTACTTTTGACTCGACTACAATTTGCGATATCAGTTATTCGTTTTTATTTATTAGGATAAATGTAACTGGTCAAACACGCAGCAATCCAACGATCAGTACAAGTAAATTGCACACAAGTACAATCTACTTAATGTAAAGGATGTGCACTCGCACCATGGCCGGTAGTGTACGAGTGAAGAGATTAGGTGTATGTGTGGCTAATTAAGTTAGAAACCTTGTTCTGAGAAACAAGACAACAAAATAAGCCATCCAATCACCGAACTTTGATTTATTTTGGAATATTGTCCAACACTCATAGTCTAGCCTAATAGTCTAGTTTTATTTTGTATGTAGCAGGGCTTAAGAACCTCCTGGGGGATATGTACTGGCATTGCAGGGGGCTTATGAGACAATAGATCACTTTGTTTGCTTGGTTTAGAATTTTGCCCAGTTATCGAGGACAGTCTCAGTTGATTAAACAGCACATTTAGCCTCTGCCTCTCAACTGATTCAGCATTACCAATGGATACCATAATAAAGTCCTACATATAGGATTTTTCTCAATTTCTCAAGTTTCTACATTTCTCTACAAACGTTGCCCCACAAACCAAATTGGATTGTTGAGACAAATACAGTTTGGCAGGGCTACCAAAAACTGCAAGTCAAGCAATATTTCAACAGTGGTTTAAGAAACTGCTGGGAACAAGTTTACGGTCCAAATGGCTTTTTTTTTGTCATCCTGTAAGACAACAGGATGAGACCAGTAAGTTTTTGGGCCTCTTAATTGCAGCTTGCAGCTCTGTTATAATAATAAAAATAACAGAACAAAATCGTAAGCATGGTAATGAATGGAAATACGGAAGGATGAATAGGTTCAGCAGACCAAAAACTCTGGAACCCAGTGTTGTTTGGCGAAAGGAGCACGAAAAACCAGGATTTTCTTTTATTTACATTCATTTTAGTGCACCTACATCCCAAGCTTCTGGTTAGAGCCTGTCTGCCGGTTTAAAACGAACCAACTAGTATTGACAAGCTGCCGTCATTAATTTGTATACTTTCACATTCGCTTTAGTCATTTTCTCTTTTTTCTATCTCCTTCTCCGTCTGCCTCAGTTACACACACCCACGCATGCAAATCCATTCATTTATTACATTTCTTTCTTTTTTTTTAATGCAGGACCCATCCATATGGCACAAATCCAGATTGCCAGATAAAATCTTCTCCGCTTTCTATCAGACATCCTTTTGTCCCGAGCACTCGCGCACTCGCAGGTAAATTAAGAATGTTTCTGGGCTTCGCTCAGGACCTAGGGAAATATTCCTTGTAGAAGAAAAAACAAAACAACGGAAAGTGAGGAAATTACAGCACCGATTTTTCTGTTGCCTCTGGGGACCGGTTTACTTGCTGCGTAGAAAAATAATAATAACTCTCCGCATGTAAAACTGTAATAACAACATTACATGCGCTATCGGAGCAGCCGTGGCCTGGAGCGCACCTCGTTCACGGTTCAGTAGTTAGTTATCAGTGTTTATACTTTTAAGATGGAGTGCGTGATAAATGAATGTGCAATTAGATATTTTCGTCGTGAAAACTCTCGAAAAATAAATAGATCCAAAATCCGTCCTAACCGCGTTGATAGCCGTGTAGAGAGGTGAGGTGTCTCTTAAAAAAGGCTCCTCTTTCATACATTCTTTCAAAATGCAGATTTCAGGTGTCAACTGACATTAATCTAAAGCTCCCACATGCCTGTTATTCATTTCTTTTTATTTTTTATAGACTTTCCCCCGCAGTAGTACAGTGGCCAGACTATTTCCATCACTTAACTGTAACTGGTTCATAATAACAAGCTTCTGTCTTTATTGTAACAGTAATTAACAAAGTAATGCGATCAGTCCTACAGCTACAGTATATTATAGGAATTATGCAAATGAATTTCCCTCTGATTTTATAAAATTATTGATCTATATTACAGTTGATTTAGACAGAAATAGAACATCTGCAAATACAGGAATCTCAGCTTTCAATGAGAGATGAGCGAACAGATCCAAAGAGCTGAGCGTATACTTCTCAAAGTCTGCACAGATACAGGTGTTTTCAATCAGTTGTCTGGGGAATGAAAGCTTGGGATGTTGAAATGAAGTCAGGGCCATCTTTGAAAGTCGAGAGAATGCGACTTGAATGTTTTGCTCGAAATGAAGTTCATGCTGTAAATTGATCGCCATATACTTTTTTTAGTTGTTGCAGTACATATTTATTTGCATAAACGCAACGTTTGTGCTTTCCGAGATGCCTTTCAGCTCAGCACGGTTGCAATGAGCGGTTAGATCGATTTTCATAAAATGGAAAGTCGATCATTCTCGTTCGTAGCGGTGGACGTTAATGAAGTAATTGTAATTAATTACTGTACTTAAGTAACTTTTTCATGTGTCTGTACTTTACTGAAGTATCCATTTGGGGAGACTCGGATAAGTCGGATATCTTGTGATACGTCTGATATGCGAAAGTTTCTTTTTACTTGCATGATTTCTTTTGAAGTTTTAGGTTTATGATCATTGTTATAGATATTAATCAGTGTTTGACTTTATCATTCTATTAATAAATTGGTGTGCTGAGAGCAACATTCGTCTTTTCAGTCAATAAATTGAGTTGACTGTGTGACTCTTGTGACAAAAATGATAATAGGAACTTGATAGCTGTAGTAAATCATAGTATTTTGGATACTTAAGTACATTTGAAAGCAAATATTATTGTACTTTTACTAAAGTGAAGTTTTAAAAGGAGAATTTTCACTACAGTATTATTTTACAGAGCGTATCTCTATTTTACTTCAACTGCAGGTTTGCGTACTTCATCCACCACTGTTGGTTCTTCAGTTTTTTGAAGTATGTAACAGAAATCTTTGTTTGTTTGAGACTGATTGTCACTAGTAGTAAATGCTGCCCTGATGCGTGTCTGTAGCACTTTTAAATTTTACACTTTAACCCACTGTTTAATTGGATTTTTGAATTGTTTCATTTCATTATTTAAACGCACACGCATTATAGTCTAATAAGCATAATCTCGATTCCCATGCATTTGGAGGTGGGAAGAAAAGCAGAGGGAAAAGTGTGAACTGCATTTGGAGCCGGGCCACACTAAACCCTCTTTGAGGATTTGGCACAGATCCCGAATGTGTCGCCAAGGAGATCTAGCTCCATTGTCTACGCGATTACACAAGGGCATGCACTAAATACACTATTATGCGCACACGTGACGTGTTGATTGTGGCGAGGAATGAGGTGACCCACTTGCCTTTATATGGTTTAATAAGGAAATGTAGAAAGGAGATTCAGATCCAGTAGACAGAGTGCATGTTAAGCCATTTCTTCAGCTGTTCAGTCCTACGATATCCAAAGCAGTGTTTAGGCTCTTGCATGGCTGGTATTTTACTTACAGGCTCTTTGGGGGCATAATTTCCTTTTTTTTGATGTATCAGAAACTCAATCGTTCGCTACAGAAATGTGTAGGATCGAATGGCGGTCGAATAATCGACGCGTGGGCTCGGGCCAATAAAAGCACCCCCCCAAGCGGCGGGGTTTTAAAAAGTCCCGCGGGAACTTGTTAGGAAGGCAATTTTCTCTCCAGTTCTTTCTGCGCTCCTTTTTTGCTCTCGCCTTCTCTAACTGATGGGACAACCCAATTCAGGATTCAAGCCTTCCGTAATGAAGAGCCGCTTCGCAGTGAAAGAGTTTGATAGAGGATTTATTCAATCCTTGATCAAGACTGATTGTTTGGCGTCGCTCCTGAAAATTGGATTGAATGCGTTCGTAGTCCATACAGAGCGAGAGAGACGATTTCTGTACTCCCTGCAATGAATAAATAGATGTGCAGCTTTTTTTATGATTTTAAACAATACATTTTTAGTCGAGAATTAAAGCTACGTCAGACAATTAAAATATATATCGAGCTGGAGCATTTGCAGACATTAAGGATACGTAAACATGCTCCTGAGGTACCAGCGACCAGCGTAAAAGGACAAGAACGCTGGTCGCTGGTACCTCAGGAGCATGTTTAGGAGCATGGCCTGGGGAGCCATCAAACTACAGAGCAACGCAAGATCTCGGTTTTTCGATTTGAACTCAACAGTTTATTACAATGGCTCAGAAACACAGGTGGAATTTAATCATCTATTGATCTATTGATACTGCACACCTCAACAACGATGAACTGTAATGAATGGACATTCTGTGTTGAGGGTGTGGATGGGTTCTCTTTCGAGTCTGGTTCCTCTCAAGGTTTCTCCCTCTTGCCATCTCAGGGAGATTGGCACAAACTTACAATTTCGCCACAAACTTATACATTCTTTTATTTTTTTTAAGCTACTTTATGACAGTTGGGTGATAATGGATTGCTAGAAAAAGCACATTGACATGTTTCCGACAAAAAAGAGCATCCCATTGGGGACGTACTGGGGATCTTCTTGCCGGAACATTCCAGACAGGCTGTTCTGGTTGCGATTCTCTGGTAGTTTTTCACCAAAGTCAAAGTCTCGCACCTTATCCTCTCCTCCATATGCCTCGGCGTTCGCTTTACTGTACCTGTACCTGACCGTTACAAGTCACCCCAACAGCTAATTTGCACGTTGGCCTTAAACTGCCCTATATCTCACTTCATGTGCAGTTGGCGAAACTTTCTGAGACCTCGTGGGATTTTTTATTTTTTTATATAACTGGAAAAGAGCAGAACGATTTAGAAACGTGAAGAAAATCCAAAAAGAGAGACTGCACACTTCACTTCAAAAGTGTGAGATTCTGACCTTTTTTTGAAAACGTCTGTTCTTTTGAATCTGATCATGAATCATCAAATCCAAAATCTTGACTTGTGCTTTAAGTATCTGAAGGATGCAGGTGACCTTTTTGGCTTTAGCCATTTCAGGACTTCTTACTTGGAGTAGTGAGCGAAGAACACAATCCATGTGCTTGTATGTAAAAGTAGAAATTTACTCGGGAAAAATTATTCCAGTAAAAGTGTCCCTTTCACTTGAGTCAAAGTACAAGGTATTTGCCTTCAAATGTACTTAAGTATCCAAAATACTATAATTAATTATGGCTGTAATGTTCCTATTATCTTTGTTTAATCAGCTCAGTGTATGTGAAAGATACTCTTAGCATCATCAATCTATTAATAGAATAATATTTATGAGTCAATCACTGATTGAAATCTATTACAATTATTAATTTAGTTTTTCCTCCAACATTAATTCCTCTCTAAACGTTTGCTTTTGAACTGATGCTGAACTGTATGTTGGTGATAAGTAGATACCACCAAACAGTACACATGCTCGACTCTGATTGGTCGCTTGCTGAGTGATTGACCAGTTTTTATTCACTCAAAAGCAAAAAACGGACGACTGATTTGGCAAAATGAAGTTTTGACGAGATTTGACTTTAAAATGTAGTAAATTCTCCCCAAATGGAAATGCTTCTGTAAATTACACATAAAAAAGCTACTTAAGGACATTTAACGGATTGAATTGATTTTTTTCTTCCCTGTTGTTCCTTGACCTCCACCACTGGCTGCTTGTGTTCAGTAAAGGTCATGGACAGCTGCTCTTGCATCACTGTTGCATCCATTGCACTTATTAAGACTTGTGTGTTTGGAAAATCCTTCGGAAGCACTGTGTGTTTTTTTTATGTTTTTTTTCTTCCAATCGACTCGCACCCCAAGAGATGTCGCACTGCACATGTACCGGCAGACATCAGATGAAGAGCTGGGCCTTTTTGGAGAAGGTGTAGTTTTATCTCTGAGGAGTGCCCGCAGCTCTGTATAAATTTTGGGCAAAGGGAGTCTAGCGATTGCTTATTCTGGATTGGGATGCATTAAGCCCGGGGATGATTTGACATCAAAAAGAGTATCCTACTTAGTAGTGATCAATCAGCGGGTTTCTTTTGTAACTTATGCTGCCCTGTGCTTCGAATCATCATACTGTTCTAAAAAAAAAAAAAACAACAAGCACGAATCATGGTACCTCGCGTCCATTTGAATGACCACGCTCGGGTCTGAAGATACTGTTTAAACACCTTCATCCGGTTTAATCCGGTCGCCTGGACGAAGATACTGTTGTAGCTCATCGTGAGTTTTTTTTTTTTACAGACCGAAGTTTGCAGTCTGTGTTGATTTCTCTGGTGTTAACCTTGATAAATGTTAGAAGTTCTGAAATTTTGTGTGGGAAAGGCGGTAGCTCAGTGTTTAAAGCATTGGATGCTGAATTGAAAGACCTTAGTTTCAAGGCCCTTAACCCTCAACTGCTTAGTTGTATGAATGAGATAACTGTAAGTCACTCTGGATAAGGGCGTCTGCCAATGCCATAAATGTAAATGTTGTGTACGAGTAAACAAGGATAGAGGCATTCAAATTTCTTGTAATAATACAAAGACTTACCTGCAACCACAAGACTGATTTCTGGTATAAATGCAGCTCTAAATATGATAGTGTATAAACATACTAATGTGCATAGATCTTCTACTAATATACTTTGTTGCTAGGCAGTGACTATGAATCATAAATCTTTTTTAAGGCAATTGCAGTGACCAGGCAACTGTGGTTGGAAATCAGAACGAATTATTATTATTTTTATTTAGAAGATATAATTTGGACTTTTGATCAGAAGGTTTGTGAGTTCAAATCCCAACACCACTTATTTGCCACTGCTGGGCCCTTAAGGAAAAAGCCCTTAACCCTTAAAAGCTCTGTTGTATAAATGGGATCTACCGTCTGGATAGAGCGTCTGCCAAATGCTGTCTAACAGATGTGTTCCTCAAACAGGGGAAGGGAGAAAAACTCTAGACAAAATGTTTGCAGGAATCCAATTTTTTCAGGATATCTTCATTCTATTTAAAATATAAACTTATGAGGCATGTGGCATTTAGAAATGATATTTTTGTGTATTATCCACTCAATGTTAGATTGTGAAGTACCAAAAATACCCAAATTGTGTCAGGAACTTTTGCCAGGAACTGTTACCATTCAAATTTATGTTGGTCTTATGTTGGTAACGTAACGAAAATCCGCAAAGTGGCAACCTAACATGTACACAGTACAGTATACAGAATACCTGTATATCTTGAAGCTTTATAAACCTTTCCTCTGTTCGTTCTATGTTCTTAAACCTACGTCATTTTAACATAAAAAATTCTATATGGGTTCTCACCAGTGAAGATATGACTTGAATGATGAAGATGATGATGAATTAAGTGTGCAGTACTAATCATGATGAAGGCAATGTTGATGAAATTAATGTACTGCTACCAAGCTTATTTTTTTAGGCTTTAACTCTTAACAATACAACCTATATACTGCAAAAATCCTGCGATACAGCAAAATATTCCGTGAAACTAAATTAGATATGTTCCATGTGAGACCGCGATGTGGCGAGGGATTACTGTATATATAAAATAAATTTAAAATGTGCTCTTCCAAGTTCTTCATTCACAATTCAACAACTGCATTTAGTTCTGGGTTGTTCCAAAGACAATGCATGGACAAAAATAGTGGAACACCTGACTTCTCCAGACATATGTGGATCTTCCCCGAATCGTTACCACGAAGTTGGAGGCGCACGTTGTATAGTATGTTTTTGGATGCGATTAGATGATTCCCTTCATTTGAACTGTGAGACCCAAACCTATTCCAGAAAGACAAAGCCAAACATATGGTTGGATTGGAGGATCTTGAATGGTCTGCTATGGAGATCTGACCTCATCCCCATTAAACGCCTTTGGAATGGATTAGAACGTTGTACCCCAAGCCTCCTAATCTTACCTACATCACTACCTGAGTTAACTGGCTGAATGAGCAAAATCTCCAAATGCACACTCAAAAGCAAAATCTAATGAAACATCTTCCCAGAAGAATGGAGCTTATTAAAACAGCAAATGTGGACTTTATTTTTTTATTTATTTTTTTGCAAGCTCATAGATTTGATCCTCTCTAAGAGGAACGTTGCTGTGGAGAGCTAAAATGTTTTGTAGGCGAGTAAAATAATCCGAGTGTTTTGTAAAAGAGAGAGACATGTAAGGTCATTTGGAGGACTCTGGCTACATTGCGCATGTATAGCTCCAGGGCATGAGCTGATTTCGTGTATCCTATAGCATTTCTGCCTTATTGACTCAGCCAGCTAAATGCACAGCCTTTAGTAACACAATAGCAGCTTAAATGCTTTTTTTGTGGAAAGTGATCCTACACCCTACATTATTAATTCATACTGCTGGTCATTGCAACCTTGGGACCTCAGGAGGGGCACGTGGTAGGGGGTGGGGTGGTTGTGGCTGTTCTTGGAGAAGAGAAAATGGGATGGTAGAGGAAGGATTTGCGCGGATGAAAGCGAGGGAGAAGTGGATGAGTTAAAAAAAAAAAAAAATGATAGTGCAGGTTGGGTTTCTGTCCTTGGGATTGTGCAGCCTGGTGGGATCGATACAGAGAAACCAAAGCGAGCGAGATCAGGTGGCATTGCAGCTTCACCATCTATCAGTTGAGACACAAACAAGGTCACGCACTGATCCCTGCAAACGTACGACAAGAGAAGGAAATGGTGTATATTAATTTAGGAGGCAATTGAGTTTGTCTGAGCAAAGCAGACAGAAGACATTGTACTGTAGGTTGTAGTGGTTGTAGTGGTGAATGTTCTGCTTCTGGGACCTCCATTGGTTGGTGTTTTGTAAGAAATGTACAGAGTGTTTGGTATGTCAGTGCTGTTATGTACACACTCCGCACTCTATTTTTCAGGTATCTATCTATCTATCTATCTATCTATCTATCTATCTATCTATCTATCTATCTATCTATCTATCTATCTATCTATCTATCCATCCATCCATCCATCCATCCATCCATCCATCCATCCATCCATCCATCCATCCATCCATCCATCCATCCATCCATCCATCCATCCATCCATCCATCCATCCATCCATCCATCCATCCATCCACTGTATTGCCAAAAGTATTAGGTCAACTGGTATGGTGAAGGTCTATATGATTTTTGAGCATCTCATTCCACATTAAGTCTCAATCTGCTCTTTTAATTCTCTCCACTCTTTTGGGAAGATGTTCCACTAGATTTTGGAGTGTGCTTATGGATATTTGTGTTCATCAGCCACAAGTGTATCATGACAGACAGGTACTGATGTAGGTGAGGAGACCTGGGGTGTAGTCAGCATGGGGATGAGATCAGAGCTCTATAACAGGCAACTCAAGATCTTCCTCTCCAAAGCATGTAAACCAGATCTTCAAGGAGCTCACTTTGTGCACAGGAGCATCGCCATGCTGGAGCAGGTTTGGGTTTCCAAGTTCAAGTGAATGCAAAATGTTATTATAGCGCATCTGAAGACGTCCTGAACAATCGAGTGCCTCCAGATTTGTGGTAACAGTTTGGAAAAGAACCACATATAGCAGGAAAGGTCAGGTGTCCCAATACTTTTGACAATACGCATTTAATTTCAGTTTTATTGGATTGGATCTACAGTTAGAACCAAAGAATTTCTGGTATCTGGAACTTTCCATAACAATTATTCTGAAAGTGCATAGTTTCACTGGAGAGAGTTTAATAGGAATATGACCGATGTTCATATAAAACCTTAGGGTGATTTAATATCCTGAATCGATTGGGATTGACTTTATTACTCATTTGATCAGAACAAAGATCAGAACAAAAGGCCATGTCAACCTCGTACAACTCGCAGGCTTCGTTTCACCCATTCTTTGATCATCATCATCATCTGGATGATCAACTTTTCATCATCGATCTACGTAAAGGGACACCATCCTGTCCTTGAAGCTCAACAAAAAGAGTCTGCTTTTATTTCAATTGGAAAACCTAATATTGTGTGTTATTTTTGCGATTAGATTTCAGCTCTTGAATTTTTTCACTTCTTGTTCAGCATCACATTTTACATTCGAAGGACACACGTGAGCTTTCTATTGTTCGGAAATGTTGAACGGCAATTCCATAACCAATTGTGTTTCAGACTAGTGAGGACTTTAGTTTTAGTTCATACAGTAAATGAGCTCTTGGAGAAAGACTCTGGTTTTACTGAGCGCTATGAAAAACTCAATAATCCAAAAGGTTGTACAATTAAATGCCATGGTTCAAAGGCACTTTATTATTTGATGAGCATTATTATTTTTTGTCTTTTCTTTTTAGCTTCATAACTTCATTCCTTTCTCATATCCTGAGTCGAACCCTATTCAACTCATTAATGGCGGATCTTCTTTTATTAGTTTTGTTCAGATTGTTCTGGCGCGATTAAAGCAAGTGGATTTTTTTTATTTTAAATTCAGCATATCTCGCTTTTTTCTCCATTAAGTTTATAAAGAAAGAAAGGGATTGTGCCATGACATCAAATCACATCACATCGCAAATTCTGCTGCGTTCCATTATGTTCGGAAAGATTTAGCGATCAGCCGTGCCGCATTAATGCAGGTAACCTGATTTGGAAACGAATGACACGGGTACAAACCATCCCGGGTAACAGGAATGAAGCAGCAAAATCCGACACCGGTTCGATTTCCTCTTTCGCCCTCTTCTTGTCCTTCATTGTTTTTGGCTCTTCCCGATCTCGTTTCATCCATATGATCTTCGGTTTTGGCTTACCTCCCCTCCCCCCCTCTTACAAGTGCTCCTATGCATTAACGTCAGCTTTTTGAAGTTCCAGTCGTCAAGTCTTTTTTTAATCGGTGACACACTCATTCTTTTTCCAACACATCAATAAAGCAAGCAGAGCGTTCTTTTTTTCAGCTTGTTTATCTAAAGATTCCCATCAGGAGGTTCATGAGTAAGCGTTTTGATTTACCAGAGACACGCTCGGGTATTAGATCTCTTTTCCGTGGCCATTGCGTCATTGAGTTGCGTCACACATTAAACCTCCGACATATTTCACGTAAAAATATATTTGCATTCGATGTCAATAGCTCAGGGCCAATCATAAGAGCATCAGTGAATCGAGGATGCACTTATTCCTCTGAAGATGAGATGGTTAGTCTGATTTCAAAGCCTAATTTTTCCCTACTGACAGAACCTTTTAATGAAGGATGTTTGTATTTTGAGGTCTAAAATGAGGTCTAAAATGTGGTATTAGTCAGAGTGATGTCATGGTGTTCTTCAAATCTGAAGCAAATGTCTTCAGCCTCTAAACTCAACTGCATGTAATTAAAAACTTGAGCAATCCTGAAGACCTGGGGTAGCTGTGTTTTACTTTTGTTCATTTACTTTACATTTGCGGCATTTGGCAGACGCCCTTATCCAGAGCGACTTACAACTGAGCAGGGGAGGGTCTTAGGGCTTTGCTCAAGGGCCCAGCAGTGGCAGCTTGGTGGTGGTGGGATTTGAACCTGTGATCTTCTGATCCAAAGCCCAATGCCTTAACCACTGAGCTACCACCTCCCTGTTCAGGTTTGTTGGGGGTTTGAGCAGAACCGTGCATGGACTTTGAAGTCTAGATTAGAAGAACCCTGGTCCACCATGTCGGTAAATGTGTACACAATGTTATGAGTCGCTTTTAAACAGTCTTGGTGAATCTGTGATGGAGTTTTGGCCTTCTCTGCCGGAACCGTCCTTTCAAACTTTTCTTCCAGACTACTTTTCAGTTTCAGAAATCCTTTCGACTTTAGCTTTCAGTAGCACTTTGTCTTTTATCTGCACTTATTGGACGATATTTAGCACAAGAACTAAATCAGCTTCCTGAAGAGAATTTTCTCCTGTCTCCATACTGTCCTCCATACATGTTTCGTTTTCAATTACAATTTTTTTGTAGTAAGCCGTACACGGTGACCTACCCGAGAATAGTTTTGAAGTATAGTCCATTTCGTGTATTAGATATGTGTTTTGATCGGTTTTCCCATTTGTCCTTTTTGTAGTAATTTTTTGTGATGTTCCCAAAGATTACAACTTGTCCAAAGGTTTCTTTTTCTGACAAATTGATGTAACCTCACAAGTCTTGTAGTCATGTACTTGCTTTTATCACACAGAAGAACCAGTCAGTGTTTCTCCATAGCTCTGGTTACGAGATTTGTAAAACCTCCAATTGTAACAGAACAAGATTGGAAAAATTTCACAAGGGTCCAGAAGTCTGGATAAAACGCAGCCACAATTTTCGAGCCACGACGCACGTCAGACATCTGCTTAACAATCCGCGAATTTCCTTAAGTGACACAATTATCCATCCGTGACAAATACACTTTGCGTTTTGCTACAGATTACTCACAGTAAAACACCCTGGAGCTGGTGACTATTACACATCATTACTCTAGATACAAATACAGAACATACCACGCTGTAGATTTGGCTTTTGGCCCTTTTATTTCGAGCGAGTAAACTTGGTGTCTTGGCCTCCGTGACTGACTCGATTTGCTAAAAAAAAATGGCTACAATAAAAACCAACTCTAAGCTGTGTAAGAATGTACTGAGATGATGACGGGCTGGAGTTCTCACGATGACAGCTAGGGTAGCGAGAGAGAAAAGATAATTTTTTTTAAGTTGGGTGGGGTGGGGTCCCCTGGAAAACCTGTAAGGAAGTGATATGTAGCAGAAGCCGATGTCAGAAAGCAAAGTCTTGCCACCGGTTTTGGAGTGATAAAGTCCTCTGTGTGTCTTTTCCCCTTTTTTATCTCATGTCACAGGAAAAAAAATAGAATCTTATTGTCTTGGCGTATCAGCTTCATTTTTTTGCTTGCATTGTGAAATCCAGAAAAGTCTAGACGTCGAAGGGGACTGTAAAAAATATATTTTTTATTCTAGCACAATTTTCTTTTGTGAGAAACTAATATATCAGTAGCAACGTCAGTGAAAATTAAACTCTTACTAATTTCAAAATCAATCTCAGACTTAATTACAGTTTTGTTCAAATCCTACAAATCAAATCTATCAATGTGCTTCAATATACGCTTTAACAGAGGGGACAAGTGGATACTCGAGGACAGTTGTGGGCCTTGCATTTAACACCCAGGCCTTCAGGGGTGTCCTTCCAGAATCAGTCCACCCCTTAATTCCATCATTATGACACCACGGCTATAAAACTATAAATATTATAGAGAAACAGTATAACAGAGCAAGAAAGAAACATAATGGACACAAAAAGTCTGCTTTCACTGCAGCCACAGCTGCACCACCTCATACAATCTTTAGCAGAACCACCGATATTAACCTCATAAAAATTTTATTTTATTCCACCCATTTTTGTGCATCATTATAAGGTTTTCTTAGAGATTTGAAACAAAGGCCATTTGTGCTTTTGTGAAAATTGTACAGGTAAGCAAACGCAAAAGTATAAATGGTTCATGAAAAATCTTAACAACTGTTTAGAACTGTTTCGGTCGACCTTTCCACATGATGTCCAGCTTTTTTTTTAAAGTCCGTCGTGTAAATTGTGCTGTAAAAAGCTACAGGATGCCCACAGTCTTAATAGTGAAGGGTTTATGGCAGATTCCTTTGAACTCAGCAACACATGATGTGATGGCTGAAATCTGATTGGATAGAAACTGTAACCCAAATGTACCATCTCATCCGAGAGAAACCCTATAAAATGAAGAGAAAAGACTATTATTTAATGCACACTCATGGACAAATATAAAAATGTAAGCTAGTGATTGGGATAGAATTCTGATTAAGGAGAGAAGGTCCTGCTGGCCCTTATGGCTTGCCAGTGCTTGTGGATAATCTGACTTTCTGTATAGAGGAATTTCCATAGTCCAGATTACAATTTTTATATCACAGCATAGATGTTATATATTCTAATTGTATTGTAAGAAATACACGTGAAACAGGATTGATCTAACAAACCAGTGTTACGTTTTCTGGAATAAGACCACTATACAACCTGCGGTGCTTCCATACTAGATCTTGTGACGTACGAGAGTGTATCGATACACAGAAGGGACATTTTTTATGTACATGACAACAGAAAATTGTGCAATGTCCCAATTAATGATGTTTGTATGTTTGTTTTTTCATTTATAGTCACAGTTAACACTGTGGAGAAACAGGACATCTCCTGATAAATGTTTTTTTCTTGAAGTTCAGGAGACCATAAACAGCCTCTTTCTGGGGGTCAGATTAGCGTTTGTAGGGATTAGAATTTTTTTGTGGATTTTTCTCTCTACTATATGGTGCCTGCCATTTTTTTTTATTTAATTAATTAATTTATTTATTTTACATGTGCAACAACGAAAATGACAGCAAATAACGATTATTTTATGGGAAAAAGAATAAGGAAAGGAAAATATTTTTTTCCCAGTATTAATTCAATATTAGTCACATTACTATAGCAAGGTGAAAAGAAAAAATCCTTCACAGTTTGGAAAATCGTAATTACGCCGTAAATATAATGTGGAGAATCGCGTGGTCTGAAAACTTTTTCTTCATACAACTTGCTATAGATTAAACCGTGTCCTTGGGACCGCATATGCTGGCTTCATTAAAGCAGCCAGTGTTCTTCCTCAGAAAACCAGCTCCGTGAGGATATTGTGGGAGATCCTCTAGCTAGCTAACTCGTATCGTTCACACACATCCGTCTCATTTATTAATAAACCAATATGGATATTTTTTGTGACAATACGCTCCGAACAAACAAGTCAGATTTATAATGTGGACCAAAAAGAAAAAAAAAAGGAATTGAAGCTATATATCATTTGGCTGACTTCCCCAAGTAATATTTGTCCAATTCTAGCAAAAAAACAAACAAACAAAAAAAAAAAGCACTTTGTACTTTGAAAAATGTTCGCGCAAACCTCCTAGTGAGCGATTTATTTATTTATTTTTATTTTTTCCCCTCTTGCTCTCTCCATTAATTTCTCACCTTGTCTGTCTGATCAATGGCGAACAGCTGCGTCCCAAATCCACGGGCAAACAAGCCTGAATAAACACAAAGCCTTTCGTTTTTACAGGTTACCTAATCCCATAATCCTTTGCGTGCATGTCCTAACCTTCCTCTTCCAACACAGAGTGCCGCTCGCCCGAGCGACTCCACATCCAGGGGTGACCCTGATTATAACCGGGGAGCTTTAATCATGACTACAAGTCCACAGAGATTACACACTCTTTGCTTTGTGCTGTTTGCTGCACTTTTGCTTGCTCATAGATGTGACTGGGCGGTGGGGAGGGTGTATTAAAAAAAAGCGTTCTGAAGAGGTTTAAAGCATTAGAAAGAATGTGACATGCCAAGAGGATTTGGACAAGGTTAGAATTGATGAAAACGTGATTTGATTTCAGCTCATCATGTGTATGATGTGAAGGTGACTCCTCTTGGATTTAAATTTTTTAAACATTTTTTTTTATGTAGGCTTAACCCTGCTCCTTGATTTGCTGCAAAATGGCTCTCCCACTGACCTACAACTTTGCTTTTTTCAGTTCATATAAAGTATATCTTGGATCAATTACAGTTGGTCCAACACGTCTGCACTAGCACTGCGACAACTAAGAAATGAATAAAAAAAGAAAGTAGCCTTGTTGCATATGTGTCTAGACTTTTTGCCTAAAGTGTCTTAAACTTTACCTATAAAACAAGAGTCATGTGAGAATGAATCTACATTTGATTCCACTCTTCATTGCAACAGATTTATCAGATTGTGAGGCGATCTTTTGCACAAAGCCCTTTTCAAGACTTTTTAAGAAACTTTGATCCTATGTCCAAGCTATTCTGATCTAGATTTCTAGGGTTGCTATCATGATTAGATTTCGAGCTATTCATGGTACTTATTATCTATGTAAGCCATACAGTCCCAGCTGAAGAGAAGTAGCTGCATACTATGATGCCACCATGTTTTTTACAGTTTGTACGGTATGGAATGGAACGGTATTGGGAGCTTTCCATGGTGCTGATTTGCTATACAATACCACTTGCTCTCAGCTGAAGAGAAACAGCTGTATAGCATGATTCTGACACCACCATGTTACAAAGTTAATGAAGTGTAAGGCGTAGAGAAAAAGAAAAAAAATCATTCAGGTTGGCTTGTTTTACAAGGGGCTCAAGCATTGTGCTGGTTTTCTTCCATTTCTATTTATTCTACACCGTTTAGGCATAACATTATGACCAATTGTTATGACTAGACGACTTGGTCAGAGCATCTCTAAATTCTAAAATGCAGGTCTTTTGGAGTTTTCCTGGTCTGCAGTTTTCAGTATCTATCAAAAGTCCAAGGAATGAGATCGCATTACTGAAGAATTTGATGCTGTTAATGCTCGACGGGTCAGAACTGTTTGGGCAGCAAGATGGGCAACAACACAATATTAGGCAGGTGGTTATAATGGTATAACTAATTGGTGGCCATGAAGTTATGTTTGGTCAGTGTAGATACAAAAAAATATATATTGTGTAATTTTAACATCAATTTATGGCACCGATAGACAATAATTTGGACAGCTTACTGATGACTTACACTGAATTGGTAGTTGTCTTGAAGTTCTGCATTTGATTCAAGTAATTTCGTATTGATTCCTATCCTCAGATGCTCTGCCCACATACTGTACCATCCTTTGCTTTAAATTGATCTATTAGAATCGTGCTGTCTAATTGGATGTTTAAGGTTTGCTATTTCTGTTTGTCTGGTGGAGGTGCAAAGTTTCAAACGCCTTGATAGTGTAATTTCCAGAGGATATAGTGACTTAGTTGTGACTCATCTTTCCAAAACTTCAATACTCAGAGAAGTTGCTGTATTTGATTTATGCAGGAGGAACCTGTTTAGTTATGCTTTCGTATTGATTGTAAGAAAACTTCACGGCTTCATGGAGGCAGCAGGAATGGAGAAAAATCATTCGAAGACCAGTTCGAAATTAAATTAAAATTTAGTTGGGAATTAAATTCACTTCAGTGAATAGGAATAGTTATTTGCAGTTTCAGGAGATCATTGGAATTCAAATCTTGCTTCTCGTGTCATTCTTTACAGGTACGGTGGACCAAGACAGCAGGCAGCGCGTCAGACAAGTTCCAAGACACACCGATCTTCAATGAAACCCTGCGCATCGACAACATCCAGAGGGTGCAGGGAGGCCGCTACTACTGCAAGGCCGAGAACGGGGTTGGGGTGGCTGCCATCAAGTCCATCCGGGTAGATGTGCAATGTAAGTGCTAGGACCATGATCCCTCCACTTCCCATCATTCCATGGTTCAGGGAGAAGCGAGCGAGATTCAAGTACAGGATGGAATGAGCTCTCCAGGAGTATGTTTATCCTCGAGGCAGAAGAATAAAAGGGTTTGGGGGTAGTAGGTTGATTTTTGCACTTGCAGAAACAGGTTGATCGCCTCCTAGTGTACAGGAATAGTATTGTTAGATATACTCCTGGAAAGTAAGAGTGGCTGAAGTGGGAGGATCCAGTGTGTCTGTGTTAGTGTTGGTCCAGGCAGAGGTGCCCCATTTGTGTGTGTGTGTGTGTGTGTGTGTGCGTGCGTGCGTATGTGTGCGTGTGTGTGTGTGTGTATGTGTATGTATGCATGGGGGCAATCTGCCGTGCTGCCCATCATCTTTAACCTACTGTCCCACTGAGCCAGGGGTCAGGTCAGAGGTCACAGCCACCACATGCACATCCATGGTTTCTAGAACTCGACTACACACGTTACACCTACAGTATATTGTACTTCAATCAAAAACAGGCACATAAACATATAATAAAATATATTCATACATTAGGGGTGTAACGACACACAAGTACAGTTATGTACAGTTATGCGTAAAAAAGTGCTTGTCGTTTTTATTTGTGTCGTTTATTATTTACTTTTGCGAACATCAACAGTTTACATTTTTAAAACCATTTTTAAATGAAAACTAGAACAGTTTGGAAAATTCAATATTAAACGTAAAACACACACTTATACACATCCGTATGACCCAAATGGGGTCCCACAAATGTAAACTGATACAATTTTTTCCAATTATTTAATTTGATTAAATCTATTTAATTTGTGCATATTTAATCGATTACTCAATTAAATCAATATAGTAATCGATTAAATATGCACAAATTAAATAGATTTAATCAAATGTGTTTTACGTTTAATATTGAATTTTCCAAACTGTTCTAGTTATTTCAGCATATTTTAAGAAATGTCTGCATTTAAGAAACACACCCACGTAATTAAATTATTCATTCAACCTAATTATTTAGTCAAAATGTCTTCATTCGTCAGAATTTTTAATTTGTAAGAGAAATTCTTGAAGCTGAACGTCGTAAAAACGGAAGTGGCAGCGATTTTGCACGGTCGCAGAACAAATTCTGAGTTTTCGTACTTGCGTATTACAAATCGTGTTTCCATTAAGCATCGAGTAACCGCGGTGACACTGCGGTCGAAAAAGTGGGAGGCGGAGACTAATCAAACTCGCGGTTCGACACTTAATATGTTCCTGAGGAAACTTTAGGTCACCGCACGTAAAACAAGCATTGCATTCGGTACACATTTGCAAAGTACCGAAGCGACTGTATCGAAATGGTTCAGTACGAATACATGTATCGTTACACCCCTAATATATATGAATATTTATGGGGGTAATTTGTTAGCGATTGTCATCCACATTTCATTGCTGTTAGAGAACTACGAGGTGACCAGCATAATGCTGTTGAGAGTGGGATTGGCAGGAAAGTTTAATCTTGGGATGGACAGTTAGGAGGTTGGATAGACAGACAGAGCGAAGTCTTCTAATTGTAAAGTGTATAAATCCATCCAAAAGTAAACCAGCATGAACAGTCTGGATAAGGAAGTTCCCAGAAGTCTCTGTTCGATGCTCGGGGATCCTCCTGATGGCAGAAGTGTGCGCCCAGATGGCAGAGCAATCAAGAGACGGAGGAAATGTGATAGGGAGTAGCATCACTTTATAGTTTCGCCCTTACAGGGAGCCCTTCCCCGCTCTGTCCTGCCCCGCGGGGTTCCCTGGGGGGCGCAGGGTAATTGTGGAGCAGATAAACAGGAGCACGCTGACAGCGGCTCTGAGAGTAAACACTCCTGACATGTAATGCTTGTTTAATTTTACCCCGCCGGCTCTCCTCAGCTCCCCGGGTGACTCTGGCACCATGACACCGCCAATTAGAGTCAGCCAGGGCAAAAGCAGTCAGGTACAGCTCCCCTCTGCAACACACACACACACACACACACACACACACACACACACACGAAAACACATACTGTCCTGCCCTAGTCTCCTGTTCTACCAAGTCATGTTATTGAGTAAGACACAGAGAGGTGGAAAACAAGGAGGATAAGGCAAAGAGTGCCAAGGGGGTAGAAAGCAAGCACGGTAAATGGTACATGAACTTCTATGCCTATTAAGAAACTAATCCAGCACCACTTTAACCAGTATAAACCGGTTTCAATTCCGATTCGCTGGATATTCGCTGGAACTGCGCTTTCGTTTCCCCATATTGATCAAACATCAAGTTTCGAATATTTATTTTCCATTCGAAACATCTCTAACCTGGTCAGTGTCGGATGAACATTTTATTTCCCAGCAGGCATCGCTAGCTTGAGAGAGAAATCTAGTGAGAAGCAATACCAGAGCAAAAGACATCAGTAAATCAGCATGGAGAATTTAGAGAAAAAAAAAATCATCTCCATACAAGTTTAAGCATCAGGAGGTGAGCAGCTCCATTTTCTTTCTTTCGCCGTAGCGGAACGAGGCCACGTTCATTTTTTTTTTTTATTGTTTTTTTGACCCGAGCACCGATTCGGGTCTCACCGAACGCTCCGTGTGGCAGCAGAGTACATTAATACGTGCTAAAAGACAAAGGAGAAATCTTGACCCTCTGTCTTTCAGGCATTCGTGCGGCCCGTATAACCATGAGGGTAAATTTGTCTGCGTTTGTCCTCTGTCTCTTGTTTTTTTTCCTTTCTGTCACTGAAGGAGATAGTTGTGTTGATGTGATCTGCTGGCAGGATTGATGTGAGCATTTCGGCTTGTTTTTACTTAAATGTGCCACTTTCGCAGGGACAGGCTGCCTCGGTTAAAACCTGCCGAGAATTATAATGAGGGGTGGAGGCTGGGGGGGGGAGAAGGATCGATGGAGAGAGAGAGAGAGAGAGAGAGAGAGAGAGAGAGAGAGAGAGCACAGAAGTATTTTCAAGTCAAATGACACCAATGTGGAAATCTGTAAACACCACGATTTTGATCAAAACACATCCGACAACTCATTACCCTGCCAAATTCCCTCACATTTACTCAGCCAGCACACACACACACACACACACACACACACACACAAACACACGCCTTTACGTGGTATTTAGCTTTTTTTTCCCCTCACATTCACAATTTTGCTTACACATATATATCCTACTGTAGATCAAAACACATTATATGCAGTACAAATTTAGTTTCACACACCGTTAAAAGCATACACACATCTTTTGCCTCTTAACCTGTTGTAGCTATTCCATACAACGCATGTTCTCACATCCATAAAGCTTACTCGAGGTAATCGGTTGTGCGTGGGAACAGGCCTGACTTTGATCCAGGCACTCTGGCCAGTGAGACAGTAGGTGATTGAGTGGAGGAGATGCAGCATGCCTCTACAATAGTGATGGACTTGGTTCAGAAACCTCAAATGCACCCTCTGAACCCACAACCCCCCATTCACAAGCTCAGTCTCTCAGACTGTATACTCTGAATCGACCACATTCAGGTAAGGATGTTCTTCTCTATCGAACTGCAGCCGAATCATCATCAGTTTTTTGTTGGTTTCAGATCATGCTTGATCTGAGCACTGCGTTAAGGAGACACGTACTATATTCAGCTTTCTCGAAGTACAACATGAAGCTGAAAAAGTCTTAATTGTTTAATCGATTATCTGTGTGTATCTATAAAAATGGTAATTATGTTGATGTTACTCGGTAGGATGTTACTCTTCTTCTGGACTTGGCTTTGATAGCTAATTGGTTTATATGATGCTGCTTCTTGGGGTAAATTTGAGGAACTGGTTCATTACCACTAAAATCACAACACAAACGTCCTATCCATTCAATCAATAATCATGTACAGTAATCCCTGACTCACGATGGAAATGCGTTCCGATGACCTCATTGTAACCTGAAAATAGTCGAGACACGGCCTTCCCTGCTTAGGAATCTTAACGAATGGTGATCAGTATGGGGAAGTATACTGTTTTAAGAATTTAACCAATTACAGTACATCATTTAGCAAAACAAAGCATTTTAATGTATAAATTATACACAGTATGTGGCAGTGGGCGAGTGGGGGGCGGAGCATATGTTTATTATTAGTGAAACCAAACTCAACACAGCATGAAAACCAAATATTCTTGTAAATGTTTGAAAGTAATTATGGTGTTTAAAATAACATAAATCATCAGGACACCAAACGGAAATTTCGCTATTGTATGTTTCAACACGGATGGATTTAATTGCCGGATGCTTCATGGCGGATTTTGGGGCTGATTTGAGACGTGGCGCATCGGAAAAATATTTAGTGATTAAAAACCACATTTATTAATTTATTTTTTTAATATCCGAGTAAAGAAAGGATTTTGTGAACTAAATGTGTGTTGGGTTAAGGTGAGGGTTAGGGTTAAAGGTTACTAAAAGGTTTTAACTTTGGAAAAAAATTAAAGAAAAATATAATAAAAAGTTTAGTAAAATATCTTGGACAAGTCCTATTGAAGTTGATTGACGTGACATCATTTCTGCGGCGCTCCTAGCGAAAACTCTGGTTTCATATCTGATAGTCTGATATCTGATGCATGGCTCAGGATCATGCATGGGCTACCAGAGTGTGTGCTGCTTTACAATATTGTTCGCTGCCTGTCTGCATATTTGAATCGTAATGGCATTACAGGTGGAGATAAGCAGCATGCAATTTTAATAAAGCCATCGAACTGATCTTACTGAGAGGGAGAGCTCTGGGTACACCACAGGAGAAGTTATGGAAGAGAGGAAGAGCCATTTCTTTTTAACCAATCATCTCAGGTGATGACATGATTAACATCTGCGGCAACCGTTGACGACATGAGAGTTTAGTTTGAGATTTTTTGGTGTGGTGAAATCAATACTTGTGAATAATGCTTGCCAGATACTGAGTCTATGAAAGGTTTTTTTTTTTTGCTTGAAAATTCAATCCGGTGATTTTTGCTCTCGGGTTAGACCTGGAGAGAAGGCGGTAATGGGCGCAAATTTTCCACCGAAGTACAGAATCATGCTTTGCATTTTAATACTGCGTTACATGGCCTAGCTTCTTCAGGGTAAAAGGTTGAAAAGGTATTACGAGGGTATCAAGGACATTCTTAAGATGGTAAAAAATGCCCATGGTTTATGCCCATGATCTCGCTTCTATACTGTGGGCTTGTTACAAAAGAACCGCTGCTGAAATTGTAAAAAAGAAAGACAGTTCAAGGACTCTTTCCCATAATATGCTCCTACTGGATACACTTACACCAAACTGAACTGTTCAATATCTGTTTTCATAATCCATGTAATATCTGGTTTCTTACATGGTTTCAAGTCTCAGGAAGTTTTTCTCTTTCCACTGTTGTATCTCGTGTTGTTCATTAAGGATATGGATTTCTGCAAGAATAAGAGCGTGACTAGCAAAAAACGCAGCATCACAACCATGCCAGGACGCCTATTTGTCGAATTTTGCCCTGGAGGCCCAAAACATCGAATGTGTTCACTTCTCATTTGTATAAATGATCTGCAGACTAGGGGACGTTTTTCAGAAACACATCAGGATCATCTGCACACAAAGAAAGCCATTGTAGTTTGTTGATTAGCAGCAGCAATTGTAAACTGGTGCAGTGCCCGACAAGGACGTGTTTTCTCAACGACCATAATAGAGCTAGCATTATTACATAGGCAGAGCCTTCAAAATGGTGGGATTTTTTTGACGAAAGTATGTAGCAAGAGTGGATCCTTTTGAGATTGGATGCTTCTGAGTTCCTGTTCATGATACTGACCAAACTTAAGATGGATTTAAAAACATCTGGATAATTCAGCATCTACTTTTGAGTATGAGTTTTTTTTTTTGCCATGAATTGCTTTTTATGGCAATTTTTGTAGCAGATCCACACCAAACCTCATCATTCTTGAGTCCAACCCTCTCAATTTAGTCTGGGCTTAAGATGATAAGATGGGTCATTGTGGGTTGAAACAAATGCAGTTTGGACACTATTGGCGTCCCGATCTGCTCCCGAGCTTCTGCTTTGAGGAAAGTCTACAGAATTCGACTTATATGTTGCTAAAAAGGTTGAGGCTTGGCACGCGCTCCCCTGTATAAGAGGGTTAATCGGACGGTGATGCTGAGGGAAGCTGATGAGTCTGGGGAGAGGAGAGGAGAGCTGAGTGAGTCTTAAAGGACATGGCGCCCCACCAACGGCCACAATGAGCCCCTTGTGCTGGGCACGGAGCAGACGCACTGGGGGAGAATGAGAATGAGCTGGAGACCAGTCAGAGTGTGCACTTATACACACACACACACACACACACACACACACACACATGCATTCACTCATTCAAGGGCAGCTCTCAATATTTAGAACCTTGAGAATTAATTGGCAAAATTATGTGGGTTTTTTTGTCTGTGTTTGTGTATTTGTTTTCCTGTTTCAGTCTGAAACCACAGAACATTTGGAGCTTAAGGATGTTTTAGAAGAGTGTAGGAAGGAATAAAAAAAACACAGTTTGCTGATAAAAAGAACAAAAAAACCAGGGGGGCGAGTGTCTGGATTTTAATGAGAATTAGTGGAAAGAGACAAGACGCCACGCCCGAGCGTCTGGCTATCCAGAGGTTCTTACAGCTTGGATTCAATGTGCAAACTGGACCTCTACAAGCTACCGCAGGGTGTTTACGAGACACGAATCTCGTTGGTCTGTCGATTCTCGTCACGTCATTTAGACTTCGCCACTTTAATTGCTTCAAATTATGCCACTAAACCAGTCGACTTTAATCCGGTGCAACTCTGACGAGACGGCACTTTTTTTTTTCCTGTTGATTATTTTATGCCTAGAATTAATAATGAAGATAAATTTAAATTCTTATACGCGGCATGTCCTTTAAAAGACGCCTAATTGGACGGTTTTCACAGTTTTTTTCAATATATAGTCATTGTGTCTGCAGAATTATTGGCACCCTTCATAAAAAAATGAAATAAAAAAGATTGTATAAACATTTTTTTCACAACACACCTCTCAATATTGTCATTCTTGAAGAGCGAAACATCCCCCCATGACGCTTAGAAAACACGTGCTTTCGGATACAAGTTGGCATTTGTATCACAATTCATCGTTTTTAACACATTTTCAAAAAGCAGATTTATTTGTATATTAGTAGATGCTCTATACTTTAGTTATTTAGAAATGATTTGATATGTAGATCGATTTCTAAACTGTTTCTCGAGCGCGTTCTTTCAGCACTGCCTCTGCTACGTAAATACGAAGTATCGCAACTGAGAGTCACATAAAATACAGATTTACATGGCAGAGGTAGAGCTGCGTCTTCCTGAATTTCCTTTAATCTTTTTTTCTTCACTACAAAGGCCTGTTTGTGAAATGGCCCTGCTTTAGAAAGCATTTAAGTAAAATGTATTATATGTCGTTTGTTATATATGTTAAAGATATACGCGAACTATCCGTAGCATATTGAATTGCATAGCATATTTTTTTCCTATTGGATCCTATTGCATTTAATGGCATTGTGTTGAATCAAACCGACATTGGTTCGCACTGCATCATTATAGGGGGGAATTGTATCGGTAGCTGCTTCAAATCTATATTTTAATGTATCATATCAGCTTTTCGTCTCCTTTATCGTCTCAGATTCCTGTTTTCGGCCAAAAGAAGTAGAAAATGATACGGTGTCCAGCTATTGTCAGCCTCAAGATTTCATGTGATGTGCATTTTGAGGTTTTCTCTGCTCACCACGGTTGTCAAAAGTCCTAATTTTAGTTGTCGCAGCCTTCCACAGCTGAAATTACTCTCTTTTGACACTGTGTAAATCTCGGAGACTGTCCTAGTACTCAGGAAATGAAAATCTTAGGGAGATTGTCAGTGCTGGAGTAATTATTCCAGCTCACCAAGTACCAGCCACCATGCCAAAACACGATAATGTTGGATACGCTATCAACCGAAGCTCTCGACCCTGCATCTCATCAGTTCGCCTAACTGGATAATTGCCTGAATCTTTTTTTTTTTTGAATGTCCCAACAATTCTAGAGGCCACTTTTCAAAATCTCATGTATGAAATCATCGGTGAGTTCCACATTGTCTGTTAGTGCAGGAGATATCATCTCAAGTTACCGGGGGGGGCTCCAGGTGGCCGCCTCGGTTTTTTTTCAGCCCATGTCACCCGAAGGCACGGCCCAGACTTCTCCTTGTCTCCTTGCTTTCATCCTCAGTGCTTTTTCTCCCGTGGAGCTTCCAGACACCGCTTCCTGCCCGGACCGCAGCTCGGGCTGCAGGATGAAAGGGAATGTTTTACACCGTATGAAAATTTCATACGCTTCTGATAAATATCTCTAGGCTCTCGCAGCAGAACAAAGCCTCGTTAAAATCGGCACTCGGATATTTCGCGCCACTCGATACAGATTGTTAGCACAGATAACCGTATTGGTTATCCTAATATCCATGTACTTTTGTAGGTTGGATACAAAAATCGGGTTCTGGTTGACGCCCATGTAGAGATGTACGGCTGCGCTGTATGTATTTATTTATTGATTTATTTGGTTTCAACCGGCTTGATTCATGAAGGCATCGCTGTCGACTGCACACCTGAGAGTAATATGAATGAAACGCCATTCAATCCGCTACCGTTGCTATTTTTCCTGTGGATAAATTAAAGGGCATTTACGCATTTTCCCTGCTATCAGTTCCCTTTGTTCTAAATTGACCATCTTTCTCTTTATCTCTTCCCTTCTGTCACAGAAAACAGCATTCCACAACCTCGTGCACTTCTGGCATTTTATTAGAACGCCATTTTGAACCCTCTGCTTGTCAACTGATGTTATTGTTCGGGAAGGAAACGGTAATTACCAGCGATGTAATGTAGCCTAGCTTTTCTGTGTACACTTTTTAAATTATTAATAATTTTTTTTCCCCTTTATGACAACACAAAGTCTGTTCTATAACCAGCGCACGAAAATAGGGTTTGATTTGACCAACTGTATTCTTGAATCAGAAGGAGTGGATTTGTTTTCTCTAATAGCACTGGCAATCGGGCTTTGTGCCATGAGGGCGTTTTTCTAATGTTATTGTACATCAGGTTTCTCATGGACTTCGTGTCACTGGGGCTAATAATCACCTGGTAATAAATGGATCTATGGAAATATGAAAAAGAAATGCTGTGGTTTGATAATGGAAAGCAGATCATTGTTGATATGGTGAACCTGTCAGGGGATATTTATTTCGTATTTGTGAAAGGAGTCTCAGGCTTGTGGGGAGATTTTTTACTTTTTGGATTCACTCGACAAAGCTGCAAATCATTGAGAAATTACTAAGAAAGGGAAAAAAGTTGAACAAATTTAGAAGTTGTATTTTACTTGGTGCCAAATTACTGCAGAATGTGATGTACTTTGGTGTGGCAACCATAACTTTTGTTTTTTATGAAATGAGTATTACACCACCCGTGTCGATTATGGTCTGTTAGGTGCAATTCCTTATATATTATTTACTCAGCAGGAAACAGAGATTTCATTAGCAAAGTGCCATTTAAACCCATATTCATTTATTTAAGGCACAATGCAATCAAAGCTAAAACCGAAGCCAAGGACCCAATAGGAACTCGTTTTTTGCAGAGCTGGGATTAGAGCTTTCTCAGAACTTCAACCTTCGAGCTCCATTTGCATTTCTATTTATTCATTTATTCACTTTTATGCAAGCAGGGTAAAATGTAAGCGTGCGGCTAAGCAACGGAGGGTTAAGGGCCATTCGTGAGGTCTTAGGACAGTCCTAGGATTTGAACGTGATACTGGCCAATCGCTTAGAACGGTGCTGAGACACCATTGACATTAACTTTGCTTTTTTAAATTGGAAAAACATGATATTGTTGTATTAGCTGTCTGATGAACATTGTGTTTCATATGTTACTTAATCGATTTTTGGCTTAGACTCATATGATCAAAACAGGTGATGATTCAATGTGATTGCTATGTTGATGATGATTCATGCTATCACTTTAAATACCGATCTTTTCTTTCATTCATCCATCTTCAGTTATGGTTTAATCATAATCAGAGCCTATACCAGCAACCCTGATAATGATTTGTGGAATGCAATGAGTATGGGATCGCCAGCCCATGACAAGGACAAGTGGAATTTGGAATTAAAACAAAAAGCCTAGTGTTAAACTCAGACAGACGGGGTCTTGACCTCAGGTTTGAACGGGGACTCTGGGGGCACTCTACCCTTAACATCAATATGTACTGCAAAAAAGTATACAAAATGCTCGGGTCACGTTTAATATCAAAGCTGTTCTCCACAGCAGAGTAATAAACATCACAGCTGCTTCCTATACAGGTTGGGAAATCTACTCTGACAGAGGTACCAAAAGCAGGTACCATCCAGGGTACCATCCATTCGGTCTGTTTTGTTTTCTGGTGTTTTGTTTTAATATTATGACAGTAATTTATACCAGCCATCAAGTTACAACGAATGATCACAGAATCCACCCAGGTCACCGTGCTGACAACTGATCTCACTGTGAACAATTCATCTTTTCAAGAAGCTGGTGGACCAAGAAGTTTCCAAAGGATGGAGGTAGTTTAGATCTTGGAAATATTTGGACATTCAACTATAGACCTCCTTTACCAGGTAACTCCTGATAGCTGGACAGGCCTCTAGAACATGATGCTTTGGCTTCACTCTATTTCACGGCTGTCTATGGACCAAGATTTTATTACATCCAAACTGGTACCACACCTGATTTCACCTGTTCAAATCAACTGGTTTTCAACCTTCACTGGACACATGTGGCTCAGGTCTGGCTCCTGCTTAGATGTAATAAAAATCTATACCTTTTCACAGATGCTCTGGTCCGCAACTGGCCTGGTTATATAATATTTCCATTTGGTGCACAAGTTTGCATTACTTGTGGCTTTGGAATGTTGTCAAGATATCTACTTCCACCAAGCAGCACTGCTTTTTTCACTGCAGAACTGTGATTAGACATTCTGGAAATTCACATCTGCAGGTTTAGACTGAACCACCAATTGTGAGTGAGTGATCAATCAAGGAAGCACTACTGAAAGCACCTAGCACATGGTCAAATGTTTTGCA
The DNA here is from genome assembly GCF_014805685.1 of Silurus meridionalis. NCBI lineage: Eukaryota > Metazoa > Chordata > Actinopteri > Siluriformes > Siluridae > Silurus > Silurus meridionalis. The sequence continues at coordinate 31,464,300 of NC_060885.1, read as the reverse complement.
AATGGTGTTCATCTTAGCATTCCTTAGATCTTCACATTTCGACCCATCCCTCCATTTGAAGGAGAATGTGGCAGCTAGCCTTCAGCATACTTCAGCACTGTGGATGGTGTCTCTCTCTCTCTCTGACTCTCTCTCTCTCTCTCTCTGAGGTCCCATAGGCTTATTACTGCCTTTCTAAAGGGGACAAGCTGCTCCAGGCTTAAAGATTGTCCTTTTTCAGCCTATGCATGAAATTGACTTGAAGTGAGCGTCTTTGAATACTGCCTTCCTGCTAGAGATAACTCCATCCAAGAGACTTAGGGAGATGCATGCTCAAGGTGATAAGCGTACCTTGTGTCCATTGGGTGTTGCCGCATGCCGTGGTTGCGTATCTTTTTTTAATTTTTTTTTTTTTTGAATTTTAAAAAAATCTTTTGAAAACCCGTAGCTTTGTTACAGATTCATTAGAATTATTTTCACGTACCAAACAAAACGATGGAAAATAAGCAAAGAAAGCAACGAAATCAGTTTGTTTCGGGAACTCAGCTGGAGTGTAATTGTTTTATTATAAGCCGAAGCTCATTGATTAAAGATGTCTCAGAGACAGTGCTAGTGTTTGTTTTATTGTATGTATGTATATTTATATATCTGATGTGCTGCAAAAGGGCCTAATGATAAATCGGAAGGATGCATAATTAGCAACTTTGCCTTTTTCAGGTTCTAGATGTTTATATTAAAAAAACCAAGGTCATTATATCATTTCTTAATTCACTAAATATTAAACATAAACAATTCCAGATTCATTTAAATTAAGGTCATTAAAAAGTATACAGGGTGTTATATAATTGTTACTATACAGGTGGTGTTAAAAAGTTTCGAGATGGTAGTAAATAATGGTGCTAACTGGTGCGTTACTATGTGTGCGATTTCACCATTTGAAGCAAGTTATGATGTACATACGTTTGACGTACGGCGATGCTGCCGATGCTGATGTTTCGAGCGGCACACGCACGCTTCAAGAAAGAAAGAACATCCCTGGATGACGTCGAGAGATCAGCAAGACCTTCGACGAGCTCAACCCCCGAAAATGTCGAAACCGTTCAGCAACCGATGCACGATGATAGTCGGAGAACAATCCACGTAATCTCAATTCCGCACCCACCCTACTCAGCAGATTTGGCTCCCGCAGACTCTGTCCTTTCCCCGAAGATAAAGGTCCAGCACAAAGGTCTCCGTTTTGACACCGCTGTGAAGATCCGGCGCGAATCACAGAAGGCGCTGGACACGCTTCGAAAAGAAGACTTCCAGGACACTTTCCAGAAGTGGCAGGAACGCTGGGGGCTCTGTAAGGTCATGGTTTGTAAACGTAGATACATAAAGTACTTTCGTGTAAACAGAGCCAGTCTCAAAAACTTTTGATACCACCTCATAAAATTTTTTTTCTTTTTCTTTTTTTTTTGCCTAATATTTACTCAAAGCGGGTTACGATGGCGCACTAGTGGATGCGTCCTGTATAACTCATGAACTGATTCATTTATCTGACGTACATAAATCTCTCAACCTGCTTTCTCTGGTGTCTTAAAGCACCTTTGATTCCTCAATTTGAGCAAGTTAATATAGAACCTTTGGATCGATCCGAGGACGTGTGAAGAAGCGTTTATAGACCAGATTAGAGACAGGGGGAGCACTCTCTTAAAAGCTTAGTGCTATAAATGATGTTTGATTCGACTCGCCGTTGATGAATGTCAGCTTCATCGCACGAATGACACCGATCTTCCAGCGACGAACCGCTGGTCGAGGGTGCCATTATTTATTTTTTCATTTCTATTTTAAGATGTCTGGATGTCAAAGTCGTTAATTAACCATGAAGCAATGTCAGGGATGACTGTGATGTTTGTCACATGTATGTCATAACACGTCTGTGACCTTTTCTCAAATGTCTATTATAAGACATATATGGGCGTGTTACAGAGACGCGATCGTTAATGTTCGTGTTGAATACGCCATTGCTTTTGTAATGGATGTAACCTGAAAATCGTTTTCGGCTTTGTTAGCGTTAGCACGTAGGATAACACCAATGCAAGGCTTATACACTAAATATAGGTTAAAGGTGTTTCTGTACACATGTGCCATGTCATGCAATGATACACCTGTAATCAGATGTAAATGGGGCTGTTTCCGATATATTGACGTGTGGCTACATCGCCTTTTGTCCCTAATCTTCGTCCTTGTGAGAGGGAGATGTGTAGCAGTGGATTATAACGAGAAATTGATTGCTTCGAAAATTGAACCTTTTGAGAATGCAGCTTGGTGTATTAGGCTTTTCCACCAAAGTGATAACAAGGAGTGTGTGTGTATTTGTGTGTGTGAAGAGAAATGGCAGCCCGGAATTTTTGAGATGAGTATATACTCTGCAAAAGCAAATATATTCAAAAAGCAATTAATCCACACACACACACACACACACACACACACACACACACACACACACACACACACAAACACATTCAACATCATGCTATAAATCAAATCTTAACATTGGCACATATAATAATGGTATAGTTTTTAAAACATTATGTAGAATTAATTATATAGACCCAAACATATTCCAGCATGAAAATGCTATGGTGTGTGTATGTATATATATATATATATATATATATATATATATATATATATATATATATATATATATATATATATATATATATATATATATATATATATATATATATATATATATATATATATATATATATATATATATATATATATATATATATATATATATATATAGTGGACATGGGTTGGAGTGGAACATCTCCTGCTATAGAGCGCCATTGAACATCTTCCCGATGAATGTGAATGTCAAGTTTATTTCTATTGCGCTTTTCACAACAGACATTGTCTCAAAGCAGCTTTACAGAAATCAACAGTGAAGGTGAACGATGTGTATTTATCCCTGATGAGCAGCCGTGGCAACTGTGGCAAGGAAATACTCCCTTAGATGTAATGAGGAAGAAACCTTGAGAGGAACCAGACTCAAAAGGGGAACCCATCCTCATTTGGGTGACATCAAGAGTTTGATCGTAAATCTTTCAACAATACAGAACACTGGAGAGTGAGAACTAACATGAGCACCGTAGTGTAAGATTATAAGTAATGTTCTTTCTACAGTCTTATACAGTCTTTATGGTTATAAACCTAGGAGCTACTGAGCTCAACATTTGTGATCATTACAGATCCAGCACCAGCTTCTCCATGCCAGAGCCTTTAAACACTCCAGGAGGTCCAATGTCAAATGCTAGAATGCTAACTGCACCCCTCCTCACCTGACCTACATCAGTACCTGACTTTATTGATGAAATCAGCACAATTCTCCACAAATACACTTTAGAATCTAGTGGAAAGTCAGTGGAAAGAAGAGTGGAGATTATTCTAACAGCAAATGAGGACTAAATGTGGGATGGGATGTTCAAAAACAAGCTCATACTAATGTTACGGTGAGGTGTCCGCAAACTTTTGAGAGAAAAGCAATGTATGTTTGTGTATATATATATATATATATATATATATATATATATATATATATATATATATATATATATATATATAATACATTTTATTTGAACAAATGTTGGTCTTTTTTTTGTTGACTGTAAGTGAAAAGGATCTTTCTGTAGTCTGTATCTGTGAGTGCTCCTGATAGGGACACAGATGATGACAGAAACTACATTTTTTCTGACATTATGAAACTCTTGCAGCTGGAAGAAGGTCCCCATAAATCAAAAATCTATTTCCATCGCAGAATCAGACAGATACAGTACACTTGGTTATGTCTAATAGTCATTTGATTAGCCAGTAATATGTCTCAACATGACGTCTTATTTTAAAAACACCAAATACACATGATTGTTGATGCCAGATGGACTGGTTGGAGCGTTTCAGAAACGTGCGGACTCTCAGCAGTCTCTCTTATGCAACATGGTGTGAAAATATAAACAGTGAGCGAAAGGCAGCTCGGCAGACTCGTCGACGAGAGAAGTCAATAGTTAGATCGCTTTGATAGACGAGACGCTTTGCCAGGAAGAAAGAAAGTCTCCTTACAACAATGATGAGCAGGAAAGCAGAACTTTTGAAGTATGAGGTGGAACATATCAGGTTTTACTCATTTGTCGAGGTTTCCAAATCATCTGGTGCGTTTCTCCCCACTATGGTTTTTAAAAGCGGTTGTTCAAGTTGCCATAGTACAATTCTCATAAACAAGACATTACTGCCCACAGAACTGTTGCTCACTGGATCTTTCTTAGGAAAGATAATAGTGTGGGAAAATCCCAAAGATCAGCACTTCTGAAATTCTCAAACCAACACACACGCCATGGTTAAAGCATATGTCTTCCTACTAGAGTGTAAATAGCTATCTATTTTGAAATTAAGAGATGAATCTGGAATGAGCTCCCCCGCCCATCACGTCAAGGCTAATTAGCACTGTGCTCATGCGAGACCCACGGTGCCAAGAGTAGTGACCTTGGAGTTATTTCAAGAAGAACTCTCCACAAAGGAGCCAGAAACACGAGACACACCTTCCCGTCTACGTGCTGTTCTTCATGGGAACCCAATACTACAGTTACTTTCAGTTTTGTGTGTGTGTGTTGATGTGGATGACTGTGTGGATGAGCTTGCAAGTGTAGCAGCAGTTGATGAGCACATTTTTGGAGACATTATGCATCACTGAAACCAGGACGAACTTTTTTATGCTGTTGGAATAGCCGATTGCTTTTAGGCTCCATAACTCCAAAGCATAACCCAAATATGGTCATTTCCCCCCAGCTATGTGGACACTATGGACAAAAGTGTTGACACCTGACTTTTTCACTCATATCTGGTTGTTCCTCAAACTACAAAGTTTGAGACACATGGTTTAATAGGATGACTTTTAGCTGTGGACTTTGGATATCACTTGAACTAGGAGATCAAAACCTGTTCTAGCATGAAAATGTCTCCCTGCACAAGCCAGCACCGTGAAGATATGGTTTACTAATGAGTGGAAGATCTTGCTATAGAGCTCCGACCTGAACTAAACACCTATTGGGAGGAATGTGAATGCTGCCCACACTTCATCCCTCCTCACGACACCTCCATCAGAACCTGACTTTACCACCAGCCTTGTGACTGAATAACTACATATTTCCACATTCACACTCCAACATTTAGAAGATTCCCAGAAGAGTGGAGGTTATTACTGCAAATGGGGACTAAATATGGAGTTCAAAACAAGTTCTGTTTTGTCTACGTTCCACAACCTAGACAAAACATGGACCTAGTTTGTTGTTTTATAAAGGGAAGTGTACTGGTGTTCGAGGAACAAGCTTTACTTGGTGAGGTCATTACTTATTGCCTCTTCCTGGAACGGTTCTTCAACATCTGAGTTTGTGTTGAAGTAAAGCCAATAGTTTTCATGTAGATCAGATATCGGTTCCATGGAAAAACAAACATCATTCATTTCAAATGCTGAAAAAATAATTTGGCTTGTCTTGTCTTCCTTTGCTTTTGCCTGCACCAAGTTATTCAGATATCAAAAATGAATTAGGGACTGTAGTTGTTTCTGGAAAGATCACTCCTTAGAGATTGACCTTTAGCCTGAAGGCAGCCTTGAAGGTATCGCAGGGAAGCGGACGCCGCGTAATTGGCTTTGTGCGTGCTCGTATAAGGGAAGTGTGAGGAATACATGATCGAGGGTAAAGATAGTGTTTCTGAGTAGCATGTCTAATTAGGTACATTTGTTCTGACTGGAGGCTGTGTTTGAAAAATAGAACAGTAGAGGTCATGTCCGAGAGAGAATGGTATTTCCTGGCTGAAGTCAGCTCGTGAAGAAGTACAGGTGGCTGCCTTTGAGGATGCATGCTTGCACTATCAGATAGGAAACAACCCAATGAATGGTAGATAAAGGGTAAGGGACGGTAACATTTTGGCCCTTCATTACCATAAATAGATTAGGCTAATGCTGCGTTTGTGTCCTGTGGAATGAACTATAGAAAGCACTTTGTGATTCTGACTTGATGTGCTTACTAGGAAAAAAATCCGGGTGCGTCTTCACTGTAACCTGGAACTGCTGCTGTAATCATAAAGGTGTTTTTTGGGCATTCCAGGACTTGTACGCAACATACCTGACATCCTTTCCCTACCCTTAGTACTCATTTCTAATTATACTTCTACACCTCTGCTTTGTAATGATTTATTATATCACTAACCAGAATCTACCAGAAAAGGTCAAGTAGTCTTTTGAGTCTGGTTCTTTCTAAGGTACCTTTCAGTGAATGGGCAGTTGGTGAGGGTTGTAGTGGATCTATGATCTGTGATCTTTCTCAATTTTAAGATTTTTCTTTACCTATACAAGGTGATATCAAAAGGTTTCGAGACTAACACACCAACAGATGGCAGCACAAGGCTACACACAAAGTCACATGGATCACCAACCTTCCAAAGTCAGTGTGCCGATAGACGACGTCTTGTGTACATTGGAAACATTGGGAACGTCAGTTTCTAACTGGAAACAACATGGTCTAACTCACCCTACTCGCCTGATTTGGCACCTGCAGACTTAGTCCTCTTCCAGAAGATGAAGATCCAGCTCAAAGGTCGTCCTTTTGACACATCTAGGACACATTCCAGAAGTGTCAGAACCACTGGGGGCTCTGCATTGCTGTGCAGGGGGGACTATTTTAAAGGTGATAGTGTGTAAACACAGATAAATAAAGTACTTTATTGTAAACAGAGCTAATCTCGAAACTTTATGATACCACCTTATATAATGTTTGTTTGTTGCCAGCTGCCTCACTTCCTAAATGGTCAGAAACAGCAGGACCAACAGAGGTTGATGTTAATTCATGGTAGTGCTAATAACAGTTACTCATACAGACGTGGACAAATCTGTTAGTACCCATTTATGAACAATGAACCCACAATTAACTGGTGTCCATCATTGTTTAGTCCATATTTAATCAAATTTAGATTTTTGATCCTTAATCATTTAGAATGTTTTAAATAAAACAAATGAAATGAGCAATCACTGCAAACATTCGAGAGGTAGCTTGGCCAACTCTTCATAAGCAAAATGCTAAAGCTATCTTAGGTGTAATGGTTCCTACTTCATACTGGACAGGATTCAAACAAGAGCTCATAGAAGGGCATTTTATATAAAAACAGAGCTTGGGTCTTAGCTAGGGCCAGATGTAGGAAATTATTTATGGGGTGGCAAGGGGGTGGCATGAGAATTATGAGGGGTGGCAACACTAAAGCAAGCATCCATGCATCATTTTTTTTTAATATCAAAATAGTCCATCTGTGCATATATTGTAAATTATGTATTTTTTTTATCATAGTTTAAAAATGTTCTATAAAATATGACTAATTCAGTACCTGGATTTGTTAATATGATCGTCAACTTCAGCAAATCAAAATGTTATGTGACGTCACTTGTCAAAATTTCAGACAATCCTGAAAACTACTGAACATGTTTTTGAAAATAGTTTACGAATTTGATTTGTTCGAAGAGCCGGATAGAGTAATTTTATTTGCGATTAGTGATCAGGCAATTTGCATTGAATGTGTTTGATTCACTAAAACGAGTCATTTGTTCAGACTACGCTTTAATAAAAAGGCACATTGAAGTGGCACTGCTGTAAATCGTTCGAAGAAAATAAATTTAGTTCATATTATATACGTTAGGGTGGCGGATGGGGTGGCAATGCTTTTTCTTAGGGGGGAGAGTTGCCTCTTTGTGCCACCCTGGTAGTTCACTTCACTAGTACACTTTGGGTCATTATGCTTTTGGAAAAGCCCATTAGCTGTGATTGAGAGCTTTCTGATGCTGGATAGTAGGTTTCAGTCTGTCTTCAGTTTAGAGATTGCATTGTGTTCTACATGGATTCAAGGCTCCCCAATGCCTAATGCAGCACAACATCCCTAAAACATCAAGTATTTACTTTGTGAGCTTTTTTCTTTCCCATCTGTGAATGCACAACTGATGCGCTTGCCAAAAAAAGCTCTAGTTTTGTCTCATCTGTCTGAAGGACATTTTCTGAAAAGCATTGTGGCTCGTCAATATGCATTCAAGTCTATTGTAAAGTAAACAATTGACTTGAAACATCACTAATTTAATTAATTGTTAGGTTTTTTTGGGTACTATCAAATTTATATGCAGCTGTATCATTTAAATGTGCACCAGCATACAGACCGAGACGTCACTCTTGTTAACCTGAATGTAAATAATTACATTTTTTTTTTTACCTTGCGTACAAATAGTTTCTGATATGCAGGTGGTATATAAGTGGGAGAATCAAATCGGCCATGGGTTAAGAGCTGATGATAAAAAAAAAAAAAAAAAAATCTGCCCACGTCTTCACACTAGGCAAGGCTTTATCTGAAATGTATTTTAGCATCTCCCCTGTAGGCCTCCCTTTCTCTCAGCGAAGGTTATTTAATGCAACGCGCCGCAGAGTCGAGCTCGGTTTGACCTTTTTTCCGCTTTTGTAAAAGGGACAGACATAAAAATTCCGGCTGGATGAATTTAACACCTCGCCAGCGGGGGGCATTGGACTGGCTTTAGTTCCGTGTGTCAATTCAGACAGGTTTTTTACTTGCTTTTTTTTTTTTTTTTTTTTGACGTGTTTTGTTCAAACACCTGGAAAATACAAAAGTCTAGGATCATCAAACAAAAAAAAAAAAAAAAAAGCAGTCACTCACGTTTTTGACCAGAAATGGTGGGATTAAAAAAAATCTTTTTTTCTTTTTACTTTATTCCCTATTTTATTTAGCTGTGAGTCACATTGCACTCATTCTTTTTTATTTTCTTTTTTATTTATTTATTTTTTAAGGTGACATTCATTGGAGTAATGTAGTAAGTAAAGTAACTGGCTGTGGCTGCTGTGTAAGGAAGTCCTCAGAATATTTTTTCTTTCTAGTTTTCTTGTGATCACGAATTAATGTTCTTGTGATCTCGATGTAACAAGTTGTTTTCTTCTCATCACAACTTGTGATCTTGACATAACTTACATTGTTTCCTTGTGATCACGATTTCATTTATTACTTTTTTTGTATATTCAGAGCATGCTCTAGAGCAGTGGTCCCCATACCCCCAGGCCGTAGACCGGCACTGGTCCGTGGGTCAATTGGCACCTTGCAGCACAGAAAGAATACATAACTTACGTTTTATTTATTATCTGATTCTGAACGATGTTTTATTGTGAAAAATGACCAGATTCTCTCCGCCACATCTGTCTATGACTCACTCTTGATGCATGTCATGATGCCTCGGTCACATGTCTTACCTCCATCCGCTACCTTCTTAAAGGGGCTCCGGCCCCTAACACATAATACATTACCGCTAAATTCAAACCCCCAAGCAAACAAAATGATCAAAAACAACACAGTGGATTCACGTTTATTATTATATTTAGAAAAAAAACAGTTTTTATGGTCATATCATTTTATTTTGTTGTATTTATCCGCCACACTTTAAAGGCCGGTCAGTGAAAATATTTCTGACATTGAACCGGTCCGTGGCGCAACAAAGGTTGGAGACCTCTGCTCTAGAGGAAGCATCATCACAGCATCATGGATAATAACCATAACCAAGATTCAAGATTTTCTTGGTCACAAACATAGTTATATGCAGAATACACTGAAGTGAAAAGAAAAAAAATCATTTGTGGCAGCGGGCGCGTAGACAAGCATCTAGAACATGCTCTTATACCGAATACACATAAAAGTAAAGTACTGAGCACAAAGGACACTAGGTCAAGATCACGAGAAAATTAAGTCGTGATCACAACAAAACAAGAAAGAAAAATATATTGTAATGCATGACCTTCTAAGGCTTCCGTAGCTGTGGATTGTTCACATTTTGAAAAACAACAAATGAGTCAATAAAAAATATAGTGGGCATGTACAGTATTAGCACACGAGCGTGGCAATGTTCTAGATTTCTAGCTCTAAACTAGTTATGTATCTCAAGTTGCCCACTATCTCCAGGCTGTACATGTCATGTAAAGAAGGCTAAACAGATTCTAACACCAGATAGATGACAGATATTTATTAGATGACAAGGCGGAAAAAATCCGAAACGCAATGCAATACGTGGTCGAAAACCGTCTGTGTGCAGTCGATTTACAAACGGACTCATTTAGAACATTAAACAGCAATGCAAAAGTCAGTGAGCGTATACTTTGGGTTGTTTTCTTTAATGAAGGTTTAATTGAGGTCTTTAATTAAGGTGATTTATAATCTCACTCTGGGTGTCACGTAAATGAGCATTAGACTCTGGTGAGGCAGAATGTAAGCATTTAATTATGTTGTGTATTTAATAATTCTGTCCACAACTGTTCATAGTGAGCAAACCTTGTCCTTTGTTGTGCACTGCCCCAAAAGTGAATGTGGTCTGAGAGAAAGAAAGAAAGAAAGTCACTTTATATTTGTCACATTAACTTTTAAGCACAGTGAAATTTCTTTTTGTATCCCAACAATGTTAGGAAGCTGGGGTCAGAGCGCATGATTCTGGGGTCAGCAATGATACAGCTCCTCTAGAGCACAGATGGTTAAGGGCCTTTGCTCAGGGGCACCAAGAGTGGCAGCTTGGCAATAGCAGGACTTGAACCCCTGACTTTCCATTCAGTAACCCAAAGCCTTCATCACTGAGCTACCGGTTCATCTGTAAGTCCTGTGTATACCCCCAACCCCCATTTACAACGGTTTAATAGAACTGTTTTGGCCTCTACAGCACTTGACAGAAAGTTATTGAGAAATATAATTCTCTATTTTTTTTAGCTTTTCATTGCTTTACTTTTAAAGCCAAGTGCATTGACTGGGATCACTCCATTTTTCAGTTTACCTCCAGGAATTCTTGGCCGAAAACCAAAAACCGAAAGAAATTATGCCAATTATTGTTACCATTGCATTTATGGCTATGACTGTGTACTAACCTTACTAAAATCAAGGCATTTCAATTGCATAAATTAATATTAAAGTTTCAAAGAATAAATTAATTACAAATTATAAAAATATTTATTCTTAGCACATTGCAACAATGCACAGGATAAAATAAATTAAATATAATAATCTTAACAGCCTTTTATTGTTTTATTTTTTTTAAAGCTTTTTCTCAGTAGCACCGGTTTCTCAGTAGGGTTCATTGACGACGTGTACGCTTTTTTTTTGTTTTGGTTTTTCGTTCTTGACCATTACTTAATTGCGATTTCACCTTATTAGAAATAAATGCCCTGGGTTTTACATAATCAGGTATTTAATTGAATGGAAATGCTTTAATTGTTGTTGTAATAGTTTGCTCTGTGCCCTTTTTTCTTCCTAATAATATAAAATGGCTGTTTAAAAATATAATTGCTAAATATATATATAATTAACAAAACATCTTCATATATTTTACTCTTAATTGTTTATGTGAAGCGCCACATTTTTTGTTTTTAGTTCTAGTACTTTTTCCCCCATTTTTTGTTCTTGAATCCACATCTATAATGCCCTACAAGGTTTACTACACAATTTCTTACACTCAGACAGAAAGAGTGCTTTACCCTTGAAGAACGAAGAGTTTTGCGCATGTGTAGATCTAAAAGAAAAAGCGACTGTGAAAGGGGAAAAGTTTATATATCATAAACACCAAGCCTCAAGCATAGCCACTAGTAGTAAACGAGATCCTCGAGGACGACAAGCAGATAAAAAGAATAAGGATAAAATAGAAATAGATTAAATGAAACTTAAAAGAAAAGAAGACAAAGGAATCATAAGCAGTAAACATATCGAATCATATCCAAGGTCTAGAATGACACATTCGTTACAAGATATACTACACATGAGCACATTTCTCAGCTTTTATTTTTTATTTTTTATAGTCAGATGCTAGAAATCGGTGTATAAAATCATCGCAAATCAGCCTCAACACTTGGTGCTTGAGTGACTGTTTTTCTTCCCCAGATCACCACACGTTTATCATTTTATCTATTTAATGGGAAAAAAAGGATGCTTTGCAATTCAATAAGGTACAGATAGTTCCCTTTTATTTTTACAGTCAGCAAAACATTAATTTACTTACCGTAATTTCCGGACTATTAAGCGCACCCATATATAAGCCACTGAATTTTACAAATATTTGTATTTTTAACAGAAATAAGCCGCACCTGTCTATAAGCCGCCGTCTACACTAATGTACTTTACACAGGTTTTAACGAAAGACACGTTACACAAGGTGTAACGGGTGAAATATGTTGCGCTTCCTTTAGGAGCATAGCGGTATTTTGGGAATAGCCTGGCACAGCATTTTTTCCGGTATTACTGCATGTGTGCAAGACCGAGGAATATGTCCTTATTATTTTCTGATGCTCATTTCTACGTTTCTTTGACTAACCCGTAACGCTGTTGCCGAGAAAAATAAAAAAGCACGAGTTTTGGAAACCTGTCTGTGCTTATATGATTTCTGTTGCAACTGGAGTTACAACTCGATCTTTTCACCCAGACTCAACGCGTTGTATCTAAATGGTAGCCGACCAAGAAAGTCATTGTTCGCTGTCTTCCTTCTTCCGTTCACAACTATTTCTCTCGGGGGTTTATCTTTTGGCATCGTCATGCGTTTAAAAAAATAGTTTTTTCTCCCGAAGCCGTGCAGCTCAGAACACATGTGAGGTGCGTTTTTTTGTTTCCGTTCGGAAATTTCATTGGTCTAATGTTATGGGGTTCAGATTTTTGGCTTGAAGTTTGTGAAACCGGGAAAAACCAGGAAAAATTCATAAATTAGCCGCTTCGTTGTTTAAGCCGGGGGGGGTTCAAAACGTGGGAAAAAAAGTAGCGGCTTATAGTCCGAAAAATATGGTAAGTGCTTTCTGAATTCTAAAGCATGGCCCTTTCACAAACAGGCCTTTGTAGTGCAAAAAGAAAAAATGATAAAATAAAACCAGACGTTCTTTCCCTGTTGTGTCTGCAGGAAGTTACAGCTCTACCTCTGCCATGTTGATCTGTATTCTATGTGACTCGCCGTAGCGTTGCGATACGTCGTACTCACGAGAAACAGTTTAGCGAAGAGAAATCGATCTACTTACAAAATATTGGTCACAAATCATTGGTCACTTTTGAAATAAATAAAGTAAAGCGCATCTACTAATAAGTATTTATAAATAAAAAAAATTGTACTGATGCAAATATGTTAAAACGATGCATCGTGATACAAATGCTAACTCATCGCATCGTTAACTTTTATGCCGTTGCACCGATTTCAGATAATAGACAATAGAAGCACCTCGACTTTTGGTAATGTGAAGCACAAATGTATTCAAGAGCGACTTCGATTTGAAGCGTTCTGAAGATTGGCCATGTTATTTTAACTCTCAGTGTTCCAGCCACCAGGGCAGAACAACAACCGCTGGGTCTGCTGTCATGCACAGATTTCAGTTCATTTCAGTTTGATCTAAACTGCTCTGACTGGAATCAGATGTGTTGTGTTCGAGCAGAGTGAAGTACTCGAGTGTGAGAATCTGTTCGCAAACTGCACCGAACCTGTGGAGAGTAGCGGTAATGAGAAGCAGTGCTACCTTTTATCGAAACAGCTTCGATCTACGCTGCGATGTTGTTATGCATATTTTGAGCGATGTCTTTCGGGAAATGTAACAATTCCTCAGGAAGAAGAAAAGGAAGAGATCGTTGAACATCTGTGGCGAGACACTGTGATTTGCTTCCATTGTCTTTTGAAAACATCCATCCAGCAAAGGCGCAGAGAAGGAAAGCAATCAACTCATCAGACCTCGTTATTTTTTCCTGTGCTTTCCATCCTGTCCTGATTATTTTGGAGAGTTTGCTATAGTGTCTAATAATGATTTAATTGGTAACAAACAGACGCTGTGCAGGATTGTGGTCTTCGCAGACTGACAGATCAACATCATAGTCCAGACTGATGGAAAGGCAGGCAGATCCACAGTGTGTTCCAAACAGAGAGACAAAAGATGTAGTTACGTTTATAGGAGATAGACGGATCAACATTGTGACCCTGACAGGCAGACAGGCAGACAGACAGACAGACAGACAGACAGAATATCTGCTTCTAAGTAGATTCATAGTTTGATAGAGAGAGCAACATAGATAGATAGATAGATAGCTAGCTAGCTAGCTAGCTAGCTAGATAGATAGATAGATAGATAGATAGATAGATAGATAGATAGATAGATAGATAGATAGATAGATAGATAGATAGATGATAGACAGATAAATCAATATGATTAGTAGGTAGACAGCCAGACCTTGTGGTACTGCCTACTGTGTATATCAGAAATAGAAACAGCTGAGGATTTACAGCTGTGCAGAAACAAGTCACCAGTCTTCAATCAAGCTCGTGGTATGTTCAGAATGTGTAGCGACAGCAGCGTGAATATCAGCATCATAAATTAGCTGATAATAAAGAAGCACATCAACAGAAAAGAATCAGAAAAGAAACAGAAAAAAATCGATTTGCACTCTGCATCATGATGTCTGCATTCTACGTTTTCGGAGTAAATAGAGCTGTACCGTGTTACTTTGCTCTGTACGATCTGATCTCTTGTGCTTTAGCTCAGAATTAACACGAGCCAGCCTGGTTCTTTCCTCTCGGGGATTAGAGAAGCTCAGAGATGCGGCTGCACAGAAACAGTTACATGTTCAAGCTCTCACCATAGTAACTTTATACAGTTTATATATACAGTTATACAGCACTGTAATAGATAGATAGATAGATCTATATATACAATCTATCTATCTCTCTATCGATCTCTCTGTCTGTCTGTCTGTCTCTGTCTGTCTGTCTGTCTGTCTGTCTGTCTGTCTGTCTGTCTGTCTGTCCGTCTGTCCGTCCGTCCGTCAACACCTTCTGAACGAACAGATGTCAGACAGTGGTCTGCTTATAGCACTTGCTTGAAATTCTTTCCTCTTTTGGGTCACCATCCATACATCCATACATCCATTAGTCGATCTATTAGTCCATCTGTCCATCCTTTCCCAGGCATCTGTTTATACACTCATTTGTTTATCCATCCTACTCTTTATATCATTCCATTCACTTATCTCTTAGCTCATCAATCCAGCCATTTATCCATCCATCCTTTATTTATCAGTTAAGCAAACACCCATCCAGCTACTCACCCATCCATCCATCCATCCATCCATCCATCCATACATCTATATACTCCTCCTTTTTCTGTCCAGCCATCCATTCTGTCCATCTTACTCAGTACATTCAGTCAGTCCATCCACCCACCCACCCACCCAATCATCTATCCATCTGTCCATCCAATAATTTAAACAGCATTTTTTCACTCATTTATGCATCCATCTATCTTACTATTCACTCTTCAATCCTTCCATCCACTCATGCATTCATCTGGCTTTCGTCCATCCATCAATCCGTTCATCTTTTCACCAACAGAATAGTCAATTGTGGAAAGAAGTAAACACTAGACACATCATACTACGTCAATGTCGTATACCAGCGTAAGCTATTGGTATGTGGGTCTTTATTATTTGAGTTTTTAAACAACAGACGGCCAAAATTCCAGCACAGAAATCCTACTCAGGTTGGGTAATTGAATGCATCTATTTTGTTATATATATCCTAAAAAAAGAATACTCATCCTATCGTATGTTTGTTTCTTTGCAGGATTCCCGTCCACATTATGGATGGTATATACAAAAATATAGTTTACAACATATTGTTTTGTGCTCCCGACTGATTAAAGTAATATACCATTTACGTGCAGTATAACAGGGTGTACTTTTCTCGTTCTGCAGCAAAGGGGACTCTAGAATATATAGAGTTAATAGGATGGCATATGGAGTCTATCAGTGTGCATTTCATTATCGAACGGCTGCATTTTCCTGTTCCGGGGTCGATAGCTCGTTCAGTAAGACAGATGACATGGCAACCAGATGCGCTCTGCAGTGAATGTTTTACAGAAATAGGCACCGTTTAACAGTACCCATTACTCTTAAAGGCCAATTAAAAACAGCATTACCACCTACCATCTGTAGCTGACGGCCCGATCCTCTTTCAGTACCTCTGTGTGTGTGTGTGTGGTTGCATGCCTGTGTGACAAAACCTAAAATAAAAGAAAATCTAGGCCAATTAACAGACCTAAGTGGAAGTACAAGCAATTATAGAACCTTCCTATAGTAGCTCCATTGGGAAACCACTTGGCTTAACTTTTTTGTTGCAAGTGTTGACCTTGGAAACTCTTGGCTCACCTTTCACCCCCTTCAGCCAAGCAGCGTGATTCCTCAGCCCTGCCTGGCGCTTTAATTAAAAAAGACCCTCCGGTTTAAGCACGTCTCGCCGCATAAATAAGTGTTTATTGCAGGCGAGAGCGGTCTGAAATGAGTTTAATAAACCGGGAAGCTCGCGCTAGAAGCTGCTCCCGTCGCACACAAAGCCATCGTGAATAATAAGAACGAACAGCATAGCAACGTCTGAAAAGTTTTATTGAATTGCATAAAAAAAGAATTAGGATTAAAGGATAGGGGGAAAAAAAAGCAAAGAAAGCAGGTTGCCTCCTGAATAGGTAAGAAAGTGGGCTAACTGTGGGCTAACTCTAGCCACTAAATATTAACAAAAAGTTCAGAGTGGCGCTAAGCTAAAGCATGAAATCGCTATTGGATTTGCGCTCAGTGGGATGGATAGACTTATTTCACATTTCAGAAAGCAGACGATAGATCTCGGTGAAAATGTTAAATGTGAACTGTGCGTGTGAGTTTGTGTGTGGCGCCTAAAGCTTTTTTTGGTTTCTTGGACTCAACCTGGCATTTCAGTCCCCCCCCACAACCAAACCAACCCTCAGGTAAAAGTGGTTGGGTTTTAGAACCGATGCTAAGAAGTAAAAACTCATTGGAAGAAAAAATAATTTATTATTTAATGCCAGTTGCCTCTCTGAGCATTAAAGACTCTATGAATCGGCTTCGTAGCTACGATTTTTCTTAATGAAACAGGAAGTCCATTTGATCACCTATCAAGCCTTTTATCAGTCAGCCCATCAATCCATCTATCCATCCATGCATCCATTTATCCATCCAGCCATCCAGTCATCTATTTATCCAATCCTCTCTTATCTATTAGTCATCCATCAAATTCTTCATGTATGCAACCACTCATCCAGCTACTTACCCGTTTATCCATCCATCTACTTCTTCATCTCGTTCTCCATCCAGCCATTCTACCCATCCTGCTTAGTCAAGTTTATTTCTATAGCGCTTTTCACAACAGACATTGTCTCAAAGCAGCTTTACAGAAATCAACAGTCAAGGTGAATGGTGTGTATTTATCCCTGATGAGCAGCAGTGGCGACTGTGGCAAGGAAAAACTCCCTTAGATGTTATGAGGAAGAAACCTTGAGAAGGAAAAAACCTTGAGAAACTTGAGCTTAGTACATCCAGTCAACCATCAGTCCATCCGTCCACTCACCCAATCATCTATCCATCCATCCTTCATTTTGTTTGCCCAATAGAGTTTGATGCACCCTATTCTTATGAAAACGCAACAAACTCATGAGAGTAGGCCAGATAGAGAGAGAGATTAAAAAAATGCGTGACATCGAAAAGAAAAAAAAATAAAAATTATTTTACTTAGTCTAACTGATAGAGATATCATATATATAATGTACAAAAAATGGATATATCATTTTATGGCGGTTTTATGCGATTTTGAAAACTTCGTAGGTGTCATTCGTTTCTGGTAAACGAATGATGAATGAATAATTCATTTGGAAACAATAAGTCAAAGCAATTTGATGGATTTATATTGTGTCGAATAACATCTGAGATGCAGCTTTTTGTTGCAAAATTGAAACAAAGCCATGAGAGATAAATAATAAAGAGAACAATGAAAAGATGACCAAAAATGTTGTTTCATTAAGTTTTACTGATGGGGTTGATTTTCACATTTCGTTTATGGCATTTTGGCAAGCGCCCATATCCGGAGCCAAATATCTTAGTTATAGTGAGCAATTGAGAGTTAAGGGCTCTCTATTTTTGCTCAAGGGCCCAGCAGTGGCAGCCTAGTGGTGCTGGGATTGGAACCCATGGCCTTTTGATGCACATGCCCTTATCCAGTACAACTTACATTTATCTCATTCTTATCACTCTTAAGTGTTATGAGCATTGTTGAGGAACCTGAGCAGTCCTAGATCACCAGTGTTTGGGATTTGAACTCACAACCTTCAGCAACATGATATATTCAACGTACTTTTTAATTGAATGTGTTTTTTTAAATAGCAATTTAAATTGTAAATGCGGGAGATGCCTGCCTCATTTTTAAAAGGTTATTAAGCAATAAACAAAAAGTATTATTATTCAAAATGATTATTTTTTTAAATCCTATTTTCATCAGTATGTAAATGGTGCAAAATATTTGTTTTTGGTGTCTGCATTTAAAAAACTATTTAAACAGACAGACAGATTATTAGCAAGTAATTGATTTTTAATTTACGGATTCGACATAATCAGAAGGACAAAAACAAACAAACTTTCACTGCGGACAAGGATTTCCGATTGATTCCTGGCTAAACATTTGATTTCAAACGATTCCCTTGACCCCTAAACGTTCCCTACAGCTGCCCCCTGTTTAAATCTGAAAGCGAACAAGGTCATTAGAACTCGTCCTAAATCCCAACGAAGCCGTTTAAGCTGAACTTTGACGCCAAAGCACGTGATAAGCCCTGGATTCAAGCCACGCCACAGTAAAATGCATCTGATGCTGATTGATCAAGGGTCCGTTTATCTCCTGGATTGATAACGTTCTCGATGCCTAATTAATCTAATAATAAAAAAAGAAGGTCTGCATTGCTATTTGGTTATGGCATCACCTGAAGGCATCATTTAAATACATTATGGATCCTGTGCACATTAGGAGCGAGTGCTGAGGGGCAAAACTGACTAATTGATTAAAGGGAATTGACTCTCCGTCTGTGTGTGTGGGTGTGTGTTTCACAGGCGGGACGTATATTAACCACATTATGAGGTGACGGAGCTATAAAACCCTGACTTGGACACGTGCCATATTTACGCACGTGCTCGTAAACATCCTATATTTTTTTACGGCAGAGATTGAAACCCAGGATCCCATTTAATATCCCAGAGACATGCTCAGGAATAAACGGAGAACTAAATATGTCAGAGCGGCGCAATTAAGCTTCGCTTGATTGACACATGCTTCCATGTAAGGACCATAATCAACAGTTTCACGACATTTAAATAGTGTAATGTAGCACAGAGTGATTATTTTTTGCTGTCAGCTATTATTGTATTAATTTCCCTCATTAACAGAGTAATTGACTTAAAAGGCACTGGCTTGTGTTTCATAGAAGGAATAAACCGAATTTATTCATTTCCAATAACATCACTGAACACCGAAGTGTTTTATTCCTCACATACTGTGGTCTGTCTGAATACTTGATTCTGATTGGCTGGAAGAATGTTTGCTCACATTGAATGCGCAGGTAGTTATATTACTTTAATCCCACTTTTTATCCATTCATAGTTACATCTAATGTCTCATAATGGCTGCAAAACATGTCAGTTATCATTTATACATAGTAGCAGCTAAAACGGTTTTGTTTGTGCTGTTATGTTAACAAGAATCTCAGAACAGCTTGGTCTTGGCTCTTTTGTTTATGGACTTTTTTTTGAAAACCCTGTTCCACATTTAGTCCCCATTTGCTGTTTTAATAGAGTCCACTCTTCTGGGAAGATATTCCTCTAGATTTTAGCATGTGCTTGTGGCATGTGCTTCCACTCCAACAAATGTAAAGCATTTCTTCATGGAACTGGCTCTGAAATGCTGGAAAAGGTTTGCATCTCCTAGTTTAAGTGAAGGGAAAATGTTCATGTCCTATACAAACTTTCTCCAACAGTTTGGGGAAAAGTCACGTATGGCTGGAAAGTCAGGTAGCCCAAAATATTTTGTCAATATAGTTTGTTAGCATTGACAGAATTAGGACATGGAACTGTATATGTAGGATAGATAGAAAGTTTGTTAGTAGAGTCTGAACGCTGTCCGTTCAGCACCATGCCAGCAGTTAATTTAGGAGCTGATTTCCTTTGGTTTTCCTTTCCGTCTTTTTTCTTCGTCTGAATCACAAGAGCAATAACTTCTCCTCACTCGCTCTCAGATCCAAGTCAGTAAAATCCACCATGCTCTTGTCCAACCAAATGCAGAGATACCAGTTCATTTGAATTCACCAACATGAAATTCCCTTAATTCCTGTATTAGGCAAGATTTCAAACCCTGTGTGTGTCCAAGGAACAAAACCCACAAAGCAATTTTTAAACCCTAAACGCATGAGAAGCATAATGATTTGTAAATAACCATAAAAAGAGGAAAAATTCTTTCCTTGTCTATTTTGCATTTTAGGGCCTGCCCACTGTCTGATTATTTTCCAATGTAGGCACTGTGAAGAGTCATGAATAATAGACGAGCTGCAGCCCCGGATCAAAAGCATGGCCTGCTTCAGTTTATTTTTTCTCTGTGTATAGAAGTTTGTGCGTGCATGTGAATTAGGGGGTTGCGCAAACTTGTTGTCTCAGTCGTTTGCTAGACGCCACTGTAGAGACGTCGGCTATTCTGCTCTGGTGGAAAGAGACAGACGGCTAACTTTGTTAGAGTGGACATATTTGGCGTTTCATAACATTAGTATGTAACTTTAAACCACTTTATGTCACATTTAGTCACAATTTACTGGTATGATAACCTCCACTCTTATGGGAAGATGTTCTACTAAAACTATTTGGCTTGTGCTTGTGGAGATTCCCCATCATGTCCGTCTAGTTGGGTTGAGGAAGCTAATCAGTGTTCCGGTTCGTCGTATTATATGGTCATATATCAATATAGTTTGGAGCTCTATAGCAGGAGATTTTCCACTTCAACTCAGTTGAAGCATGTTTCCATAGAGCTGGCTTTGTGCACAGAAGCATTGTCATGCTGGAACAGTTTTGAGTCTTTTAGACTAAGTGAAAGGAACATTTCTTGCCACCTCATCCAAAGACGTCCTATAAAATTGCGCGTCTCCAATTTTGGGGTAACAATTCGGCAGAAGAACCACATATGGCTGGAAAGGGTGGGTGTCCCAATACTTTTGTTAAATAGTGTATGTAAAACTTCTAATAGTGGTTGAAAAATGTCTTTTTGGCCCACATAGGTTTCAAAATCCCTCCTTTAAAACTCTTCGATTTCAGTTGTGGATCATGTGATCTGATGTCTACCCTGAGCCCGTTTTTTTTTTTTTTTTCCCCCCCGACACTGGAAATCAATCTCTCTTCTCATTTATTCCGTTTAGCCTCCAAACAATGTAAAGCATATCTTCATGGAGCTGGCTTTATACAACTAAATGCCTCAGACGATGTGGTCAGGTGTCCCAAAAGTTTTGTTCATAAAGTATTTAAGCACATTAGATAGAGCGCATTCAATTATGGAGGAATTGGAAATATCGTCAGAGCATTTGTTATTGAACATTCGTCGGTCTTCTCAAATATTCTCCTGGCCATTTAAATGCTCAATGCCGGTGGTCATGTGATCAGGACCCCGATGTCTACCCAAAAGACTGTTTTTTCGACCCTTGAAATCAATCTCTCTCTTCATTTATTCCATTCCTCACTCAGCCTGTCACTCATACTGCTCACTCTGGATTTTCTTTTCCCCTTCAGGTGTCTACTGTTGATTTACAGATCACTTGATTCGCTCAGTTTCACGGTATACGAGTATATAAGAATTTTACGACCCAGAGAAGCAAAGATTTCACTCCCGCCTTAAATTTCCACATTGCGTCTTCCCCGTGAGCTCTTTGACCACGCTCGAAAACAACTTGTAACCGCACTCTCCTTTCCACCTCCATGTTTTGTTTGATTAATTACACACATGCTGTGAAGAGCATGTACATAGATACCCATTTTTTTTTTTATCTCTTGTAAATACCAACGCATATGTATACACACACACACACACACACACACACACACACACACACACACACACACACACACACACAACTTCCATCTCTTTCTCATTCTCTCCAGATATTTTTTTGCCACTCCGTAGCTTCTGCATGATTGAAATTCCTGCTCTGGTTGTGGTTTTTGTGCATGTGTGTGTGTGTGTGTGTCTGCGTTTGTGTTACTGAATATTATATGCGTCTCCCAGTCCAATTCTCCACAGAACCTGGAGCTCTTTGTCAGGTGTCTATCAGGATTCCTAACTTAATTCATTATAGTTTTTTTTTTCTTCACCTAATTAAAACAGGAAAGGAACATTTTTGTAGACGCTACTTATGTTCACATCGTCAAACTGTCAGCAAGTTACACAAGAACAATATCGTGAACTCGGGACATATGGGAGACGGGAATGGAACGTTTCTCTAAAACTGTTTCGTCGCCATTGCTTCTGTTTTCTGTCACGGACCAATTAACATATGATAAGCTCATTTGTTAGGGAACGCGAAATCTTACACAAAAAAAAGACCATAGAGACCAGAATATGAATTGTTTCTGTTCAAGATTCAAGAGTTACTGTAGATTAGGATCATTCGTTTCTAACACTAACAGTGGCATTAAGCAGAGGTGTAAAGAGTGTCTGAAAATCATACTCGAGTAAACGTAGACTCGAAGATGCACTAATCCGCGACACCAAGACACACATCAGTGAAAAGAAAGAAAAAAACCAGTTGATTTGTTTTTTCCAAAAATGCAAATCAAATTGTACACTTCAAAACTGCGTTACCAATCGAACAAACAACCTGTTCAACATATCAAACAAATATTGAACAAATCAATACAAAAAACTTCAATAGTAAAGCAATCTTCAAAGGAATCTTTAATTAGCATATAAAATGACAGGATCATGTCGCAAAGCTGAAGTACCGTTAATATCCAACAGAGGTGGCAAAGTAAACGCAATTCATTACTGTACTGTAGCTTTTTTGCTGTACTTTACTGAAGTATTTCTATTCGGGGAGACTTTTACTTTTAACTTCACTGCATTTTCACATTTTCAAAACGTAACTGGTCAAACTAGCAGCAATCCACCAATCAGGGTCGGACGCACGCTCTTGTTTCGATTGGCGCTCAGTGTATCTACTGTTTACCAACATACAGTTCAGCGTCAGTTCGACAGCAAGCAGAACATAAATGATGAAGAAACTCCAGACTCGAACTCACCACAACACACGTTGTGTAAATTACTTCAAAGTAGTTGAAGAAACTTTGGTTTTGGAATTATGATAATTGTAATAGATATCAATCAGTGTTTGACTTATTAATATCATATTATTAATAGACTGGTGCGATGAGAGTAACATTCGAGTCTTTTTTACATAAACTGAGTTAATTAAGCAAAGAGAATTAATAATAGGAACATTATAGCTGTCATAGCGCATAGTGAAGGCAAATACTTTTGTCATTTTACTTAAGTAAAGTAGAAAGGGACACCTTTACTGGAATAATATTTACTCTCTACTTTGTGTTCTTCGTCCACCACTGGCATTCAACGGGCAAATCCAATTCGTCCATCATTTTAGTAAAACCATAGATTCAGAGCTTACTGTGATTCGATGCAGCACTCAGTCTCAGAGAGATATTTTAGTTCAACTTGTTCACGGGTTCTCAAAGTTTTTGGAATTGTTTCGAGCTCTTGGACTGAAAATGATCCCAGCAGTGCTTAAAAAAAAAGCAGTCGTTCCCAGGCAGCAGATGCAAGTAGGTGAGTGTTGAGACTTAATGGTGTCTTCAACAGAGGTGCCAAATGTAATTAGTATTACTCATTGTCAATTAAAAGACAGTGGAGTAAAAACTACAGATATTGAATCATAAATGTCGTTAAGTAGAGCGTCAAAGTGGATTATATCTAAAATATAACTAGGAAAGTAACCAAAAATGACTTAAGTACAGTAACCAGGTACTTTTACTAAAATTCAATATTATTATATACTGTGGTCAGTCAGAAATATCCGATTCTGATTGGCTGAAAGGTGTAGTCTCGGTCATTTTAATCACCGTGCTTTAGAAATACCTGTAACCATAGTAACATATAGCTAACTTCAGTGAGGTAGCTATTGTAAAGTCCGAATGACTTTAAATGGAAGATAACTGTGACTTTTTTGTGACTTATTTGGAAAATATGGTGATTTTATTCAACAACTCGAGTTGTGTGTGTGTGTGTGTGTTTGGATTGTAGACTTGGATAAACCCATGCTCACGGTACACCAGACGATCAGCGATGTGAGAGGAAACTACTACCAGGAGAAGACTGTGTTTCTGCGCTGCACCGTCAACTCCAACCCTCCGGCTCGCTTCATCTGGAAACGAGGCAGTGTTCCGATCGAGCAGAGCAAAGACAACGGTGTGGACATCTACGAGCCTTTATACACGCAGGTACACAGCATTTAGCACTTCTTGTATTTCTTATATTATTTCGTGTCCTCATAATAAGCTCCTAAAGAGGCTCCACGATCATGTTTTTCAAATATCTGGGCTTCACTCGAAGGCTAGACGACAGCTACACAAGTGCGGCAGGAAAATGACTATTTGTTCTGTTTGGTCTACATGAACACACTGATGCTCATGATTGAGCACTAAGGCTGGTGCTGAACTTTCAATGAGAATGTTTTTTTTTTTCGGTGCAAGAAAAATGCCATGGTCTGAGATCTTATGGTCTGGAATAGACTGGTGTTCTGCCTCTTTTTTCTTCTTCTTCCTCGTCTGCAATCAGTATTAAAGAATAAACAATAGCAGGGTGGAGTAATGCCTTTATTAGTCTAAAGGTATTGTTTTCCAATAGCCTGCGGAGTTTTGCGGTTTGGCAGCGTGAATATCGTTTTATTTTATTTTTAAAAAGTTATCTTTAAATATTGTGGCAGGTCCTTGTAACGAAGACGTTGCTGTAGAAGACTTCAAGCACAGTACGATGATCTGACGCTTGGCCGTATCAAGACGGCAAAAGTGTAAACGTTTTTTAAAGATGACCCTCAGTGACGATCCGGTTCGTGGTGGTTCCATGATGAAGCGGAGCAGGCTGTACTCAGGTGCCCTGACAAATCTTTCTGTCCCGATTCTTATAAACTCAAAAGTCCCAGTTTGACTTGAACACCCCTCATAGTGTACTGTAAATATAACAAAGCTCTCCTCACCTGATTGCTCAGTTTGGTTGGGCCACCAGCTCTCAGAAGAGTCCTGGTTGCGCCAAACTTATTCCATTTAAGAATTCGTCTTCCTCCAGGTTTGTGCCTTGCAGCAGGTCCTCTCTGGGAGCTCTACAGGCAGTTCCTTTGACCTCATGGCTTGTTTTTTTGCTCCGATATGCATTGTGAGTTGTGAAATCTTTTATAGAGAGGTGTGTGTCTTTCCAAATCACGTCCAATCAATAAACATATCAGGAACGATCAAGAAAACTGGGAGGCACCTGAGCTAACATTTAGTGTTGTTGCAAAAGTTAGTCTAAAAGCTTTTGTAGGTTTTTTTTATTTGTAAAATGTATAATTGTCTATATGGGGTACTAAGTGGAGATTAATGAGAAGAAAATCTATTGGAAAAAGTGATGGGGATCTGAATACTTTTTGAATGCACTGTGTGTGTGTGTGTGTGTGTGTGTGTGTGTGTGTGTGTGTGTGTGTGTGTGTGTATATAGTAGTAGGGGTTAAAGGACAAGCATACCATCACACACACAAAAAAAATCCATTATCCACGGATCCATAATCATGAAATGAGAAAAACTACAGTCAGGCAGTACAGAGTACCATTTAGTCACTGTACAAAAGGCCCAGGCTGCAGTTTAACAACGTTCAGGGAGTGGAATCTTGGCATGAAAACAGTAAAGCAAGCAGACGTGCCCTTAAAAATGGAGTTGTATCCTTTAAAGGTGCTAGTTGTCCTAGAAAGAATGTTTTAGGTGGTTAAATATAGCACCCAGTAGAGTTTGTCCAGTAGGAAAATTGAACTTTTGTGGAAATGTAGAAGCATTAAAGCATCAAACCAAGAACCCTGTGAGAAAAGCTCAGGCGTTTTAGGCATCCACAGTAATCTGGATACATCTGAGAATTGATTTTAATACAGGAACATTTGCATATGCATTGCATTTATTAAACATCTGTGGTTTATCTGAGGTTGGGTTAAAAGGATTGTCCATAAATAATTCAGAATTAATCATGATGCTAAAAATAATAAAAATAATAATATAAAAATTTGTTACTAAAAATAGTAAAAAAAAAAAAAAGTAATAATAATAAAAATCATATTTAATATTATATTTCTACTAAATCTCTGCTGTCCGCACACTTCCCCCAAAACCACGCCGTTTAAAAAAATACAATTGTTTTTAACAAATATCTGATATTGGGGCGTTATATTGTTAGTAATATTTAAGTTTCCATCCAAATCATGGCTGTTAAAAAAAAATATATAGACCCGGATCACTTTGTTCAAGAGGCAAGTCATTATTTCTGATAGTATTTTCAATCAACTCCCAGTTTTACACTTACTCGCACGTCACTGTTTTTTCCTTTCATATAAGAAGCAGTAGACGTGCCGTAACCTCCCCTGGTGTCGCGCTGAAACATCTCGACTTTGGCTCCAAAATCAGCACGCAATCAAGCTCATTCTTACCGTGACTCAAACAGGTCGTTTACAATAATGCACAAATAAAAAATACGATATATAAATAAATAAAACATGGTCACAATCAGTGAAATCATGCCTCATTCAAAAGTTAATGTCCCCCCTCTCAGTCATTCCTAAATAGGGCCTGGGATGTGTACCTTGTATTTTGGGTTTGTTTTGAATAATTCCTGCCCTTATTATTTAAAAAGCACAACAGGTATTGGAGCACTGGATTTGTAGACACCTGGTCAAAATTTGCAGCTATAAGAGAGGAGAAAGAAAAGACGACCTCATGATGTTCCAAATATATGCATGCTGGTTTTTTGAATAGTTTTATTTACTGCATTTTTTGAATGTTCAGACTGGAATACAATTGCGCAGGGGATTGCAAAAGTATTTACTCGTCTAAATGTTAAACTCTTGGATCTCCACAAATAAGTTGAGAAAGTCGTCAGTCTACGCAAAACTCATGGCGAGAACCTGGTAAGGTGGCGTCAAAAAGTTTTGACACTTGTTTTATAACACGCCAAAAGGTGGCAGCAAAAGGCTGCACGCACAGTCACAGGGAGCACCGAACTTCGTATGTCAGCGTGCCAAAAGACGTCGTCTTGTGTACATCGGGAGCTGTGCAACTGGTGTTATTCTGACCGTGTGTGTTACCACATCTGGGATTTCATCATGGACAGCAAGTCAGAAGACGGAGATGATTTTGGCATGTTTACGGCGATGCTGCATCGAGTCGTTCAATGTGTTTTAAGTGGCAAATTTGGCTCCTGTGGACTTCACCATTGCGGAGATCCAGCACGACTCGCAGAAGGTGTTTGACATGCTTTAAAAAGAAAACTTTTAGGACACATTCCAGAAGTGGCAGAAACACTGGGGGCGCTGTATTGCTGTGCAAGAGGAATAATTCAAAGGTGATAGTGTGTAAGTGTAGACAAAAAATTAAGTACTTTTTTGTAACACACTAACTAACACACACACACACACACACACACACACACACACACACACACACACACACTTTCTCTACCGTGACTGCATTTTTTCTGCTTATTGAACCAGAGAACAGTCATTAGTAAAACCACCATCAGGTGTGCGCTCCGTACCACTTGTTTCCTCAAGCTCCGCCCTCCATCCACAAACCAACACTTGACCACACCCCCACTGCCACAAATAATGATAGTTATAATACCAGACAGAAAATTAAACAATTATTTATTTCATTTATTTATTGTATTTATTTGTTGTTTATATGAATATTTAAATTATTTGTGAATTAATGAATTGATTGTATTTATGATTTTTGATTTATTTAAATATTTTAATTGTGTACATTAATTAATTGATTGTATACATTTTTTATTTATTTAAATATTGAAATTATTCATGAATAAATAATGGGTAGGTTGTTGGGTAAAGAAATAAATAAATGTTTATTAACCATTTATAGCAAATCAGCAAACGTCCTTGTTTGCAAAAAAAAATGGGCGGTGTGCTAAATCTTTAGCAGTGGATTGAGAAGATTAAATTTTGAATTAATTTTTTTTGTGGTATTTAATTTTAGCTTTGCATTCATAACATTTTACCCGCTGTGTGTGTGTGTGTGTGTGATTTAGATTTCTATTTATTTATTTTTTTACAGGGTGAAACTAAGGTGCTAAAGCTGAAGAATCTCAGGCCTCAGGACTTTGCAAACTACACATGCCAGGTGTCCGTCCGCAACGTCTGTGACATACCAGACACATCAGTTACCTTCCGGTTAACAAACGCCACCAGTGAGTTCAACTTTTTTCTAAACAGTTCTGTTTTCCCTGTATCTGTCTCACACTCGTACTCTTTGACGCTGACAGTTTGGCCAATGAACTCCTGCGGTGCGAAGCGTAATGTAATTATTTACTTGCTTAATTTACATAAAATAAAAATAACTAAACAAAAGCTTTCATTAGACATTTCATGGGACAAGTTTTGAGGTGTGTCTCACTGAAATTTTTAAAAATAATACAAGCAACAATTATTAATGCTTTATTATAAGAAATCAAAGTAGAAGAAATAAATAAATGCAAATTACAATTTGAATTTTTATTCATTAATTTATCATTTATTTGATTGGCCTATTTTTGTACCTCTACATTTATTCACTTTTTTTATTAATGCATTTACTTTTGTATTGATTTATTTAGTGTTTGCCTGCTTATTTATTTATTCATTTATTCATCTTTTTTCATTGTTTTCACGTTTTTTTTTTTTTATTATTATTTTTTTTAAATTTACGTCAAAATTTATTGCGTAAGCAGGTAAAAGGACGAAATTTAAAATATTTTCTGTTTATGCATTTATAAATCTTTTGTTTTGTTTATTTATTTGTTGGTCTATGAATTTATTTTATTGGTTTATTTAGTGTTTGATTGCGTATTTATTTATTTATTTATTTATCTTTTTCATGCCTTTTCTTTTTTTTAATTTTTAAATTCATGCAAAAATATATTGCGTAAGCAGGTCTATGCTTTTTGATAGAAGTGCACAGAGGAGCAAAAACACTGGCATAAATTGTGATTTGTTTTTCCACACACTCCGAAATGCAGCGCACTGCGAGACGCCCCGGCACTAAAGGAGTGATTTGTTTTTCTGTTCGTTTTTTATTCTCTTCTCTCACAGAAGAAAAAAAAAAAAAAAAAAAAAAAAGCAGTCTGGAATGAGAAAATAAAAAGAGAACAGAGCAAACACACACACATATACACATATACACACACACACACACACACACACACACACACACACACACAAGCTTTCCGGCAAGACTTCCATCTTCTATAGTTGCAGAAAGTGTGCAGGAAAATGACCAGAGCTTTAATAAGCTGGGAAGCAAAGATGAACCCCGACGCAAACTAGAACCGCACACTCGTTTTCTGTCCAATCAGAACAATGAAATACGAAACTAGGCTTTTGAGCATCAATATGAAGCGGAAACATTTAATGGAACATATTTGTAAATGTTTCTTTTTATTAATATGATTCATACTTCCATTATATCACAGTGTCGAAGCCTTCGAAACTGTTTACTCGCTGCTCAGGGCTGCAGGAACCGGAAGTCAGATTGAGCTGATATTTGTTGTGCTGTTGGTGGATTTGGATTCATTTCTGGATTATTAAATATGTACAGCCATCAGCAGCCAATCAGATTTCATCTGGCTTTTTTTTTAGACATACCTCCTCAGGTAGTGTGTAGCAAGCACCAAGAATTGCTTCTGCATCTATTCTTCTTCTTCTTCTTCTTAGCTAGCAATAAAAAAAACGATTTCACTTTTGCAACAATGACCTGATAATTGACACGTTTATGTTAAAAGTGTATTTATTTTTTGGCCAATGCAAAATGGTGTGTATTTGTATCCATCCTGCAGATTGTGTTTGCTTTGAACCCTCCCTACATTTACATTTACTTTTTCAATTTGTGATTTGCTCCATTATTTGGGTCCCAATCCATCATCGAACAGTCAAGATCACGATATCTGTGGAAATACAGACGAGAAACAAGGAAACACCCAGATTATATAGTCTAGGCTTTTTTTACTTCACATACATATTTATGAATGTAGTTTCAATACAACACCCTCCCCAACCCCATCACTGTCATGGTCTCACCCATACACCATAAAGCGAATCTATCTCACATGCACGAGCATGATCATGGTCCTACTTCCTCTCCAATATCAGTCTCCGACCGAGTGATTTCCAGTCTGATAGGCCTCCAGTCATCGGATCAGAACGATGAGCGAATATGTGTATGCCGAGTGTCTGAGACGGACCAAGGATACGACTTCGACTTGATAATATCAAAGTGGAAAGGAGGAAATTAAAGAAGAGCGAAAGAGAGAAAGGACTAAAAGCGTGGATGTTTCACCACATGTTCGGGTACAGTGCCATTGATTGTGCAAGCTACTGGTCCCGATATTAGACAGCCAACCAGTAGAGGTCCTACACACACACACACACACACACACACACACACACAAATATACACAAACCCAGAAGTGCTCACCTGCATAGCTAATCAGAGGAGGACCCGCAGCTACTCACACATCATGGCAGGACATGTGAGCATGCAGGCCACGAACATTGCCCCAGGCAGAATTTGTTCCCCTTCCCCACACACAAACACACACACACACAAACACACACACACACACACACACATACACATTTATATATGGCACATTATATATGGCACTTTTGGCTCAGGCTTCAGGAGTGAGATGTCTATGGAACCTAATTGAATCACACAAATACATACATATACACACAGACACACAAACACACATATACACCCATGTGCCTAATATTGTGTCTGTCCCCTTTTTGCTGCTAAAACAGTTCTGAACCATCGAGCATTAACAGCATGAACTTTTTCAGCAGTTTGAGCTACGTCTGTTGGATCGGACCACACGGACCAGCCTTCGCCCCCCATGTGTTTAAATGAGCCTCGGCTCACCACGCACTTTTAATAGATTCTGACCCAGTAGTCTAGCCGCCAAACTCACTCAGATCCTTACGCTTAGCCCATTTTTCCTGCTTTTAACACGTCAACTTTGAGGAAAAAAAATCCTGTTTACTTGTTGTCTTATAAATCCCACCCACTAACAGCTGCCATGATGAAGGGATATTCAGTGTAAGATGGCGATTAGAGTGCTGGGTTTGAAAAATATTATTTTCATGAACAAGTACTGAATATTCCCTTACTTAGGATTCCCTTTGTGCTTGTGTGTGGTTGTAGTTGTGTGTGTATGTGTGTGCAGTGCTTCACTTATCATGTAGTTGGAGGTTTATATGACAATGATATAAGAGGTAATTTTCTTCTGTCCTTGTGGCATGAATAGCTTCAGGATTATACTCTTCCTTATAATATTATATAATATATTTAATAATAATATTATATAATGTATATATTATAATGACGTTCACTTCCTTTCATGCTAGCGGTCAGAGACGCAGGGATGCGACCCCGTCCTCTAACAGAGCTATCGAATGGCATTTAGGAAATTCTTTAGTATCTCAAGCTGTCTCATTTCGTCTCTTGATTTCAATTCCCAGGAAAATCGTAATGCATGCACAAAAATGCACAGAAAACCCATTTTACGAGGTTAACATCGATGCTTGTGCTAGAGATCATGTATGCGGGAGGTGCAGCTGCGGCTACAGTGAAAGGAGACTTGTTGAATTGCGTTCAATGGGTTTCTTGCTTTGGTGATGACATTCGTTCTCGCTGTATGAGACTCCCGTCTGTGATACAGCGCTCTGTTATACTGCGTTTCTTTGTAATATTGATGGATTCTATAGCCGTAGGGAGAATTTGAAATGCAGGTGAATCCCCACTATTTATGAGCGTGATTAAATTCAGTGATGAAAGCCGAGCCATTTTCAAATTATATAACCTTCATAGCTGAAATCTTCATTGCAAAAGCATTCTTTAAAACTAAATTAAGTCTAATGTTCTTCTCAACATACATCATTATAGACCTCTCGAAAGCAGCAGGGAGTTCAGTATTCTCCTGATGGAGTGAGTGTAGAAACACGAACATGAAAACTGGAACAAAATTGGGATCGGAATCGGAATTTCAGATGACGTCTTCTTCAGACGTCTTCTGATCTTTTCCAGAGAAACCGAATAAAGCTTATGGGTGTCTTGCGTGAGTATTCAGTCCATTGAACTTTTTCCTCCTCTAGAACCTGAAAGTTGAATGGAATTCAGTGTGGTTGCATGTCTGAAAAAGATCATATTGAAGGAGTGGAGAAATAGATCAAAGTTACAAGGAGGTCATCAGTCTGAGCTCCACAGTTTTGATACAAAAGTGTTTACAAGACCGTGGAAAAGTCTCGAGTCGTATTATGTCCTGTTTGAAGTTGGAGTCAGAAATGTTCGGGATACCAAAATTTGGTCTTGGCATGAAGCTCTACATTGGGAGGAAACCAAACGCTGCTCACCCTGAGAACACTTTCCCTACCGTGAAGCATGCTAGTAGTAGCAACACCTTGCATGGGTGTATTTTTGGGAATGTGCTAGAATGGTCAAGTCAAAACTCAGCTCTGGCACGACTCAAATCCTTCCATATACCAGTGGCTTCTATGCCAAGAGGAACTGAGAAATGATATCCAGAGGTGGGAGGAGTAATAAAATATTCTACTCAAGTAAAAAACTCAATAAAATAAAATGTTACTTATGTACAAGTTAATTTACCAGTCTAAAAATCAACAAGAGTAAAAGTAATAAAAAGTTGAAGTAAAAGAAATTCCTGTTATAACCCCATTTATGATAATGAGGAAAATCGCATATGCAAATTCAGAATTCAGACTGTGAGGGCACAAACTTTCGATTCGAAGGCGTTCACTGGCGTCTGTCTTGTTCGTCTCATCTTTATTTCTTGTGAGTTTGTTTTTGACCCATAAATCCCTGTTGTGGTTTTCAGGGCAACCACACACACACACACACACACACACACACACACACACACACACACACACACACACACACCACTTGCATTATTTATATTTGTATTTTTTCATTTAGTAACGGATACGAGTTAAAATGTAGTAAAGTACAATACTTTAAACAAAACATACTTCAATGAAAGTAAAATTACGTATCTCTGGACCACGATCATATTGTAAAGAGGGCGGAGGTGCACGTGTGTTTTATAGAGCGTGTACTTGGACACGGGGTTTCCCCTTGAGGAAAGGGCACGTAAGGAATCCCTCATTCCTCATGAATGAAAAATAGGCCCGCGTAAAGGACGTATTTGAGACGAAGCTCGAAATAAGGCAGCGCATCTATATATTATGCCGTTTGGCAGATTGCAGGAGCATTAGGAGGAAGGAGGAAGAGCAGGATGCCATGACATTATTCAACAGCGCTAATTAAGCCGGGTGTCGTTAAGTCAGTGGCCATAAATTGCTTTAATGACTCTGTCGTCGTGTCAGACATCGCAGATCGCTAATTGCGTCCTGTCTGTCTTGTTTTCCTCTTTTTTTTTTTCTGAGCTCCGTTGTTGTTTATGCTAAACGTTGTTTGTATGGAATTTAATATGAGATTGACTTTGATTGAACAATCGTATACAGGATGAGGTTATGAGAAAAACGAGTAGCGAGGACGGTTATTGACGTTTCGGGCACTAAGTGTGTGTGTGTGTGTGTGTGTGTGTGTGTGTGTGTGTGTATCACTGATGTTATTGCTCCGGGGCTTTTTCGTTTATCAAGAAACATAATATACATTGTAGATTTAGCATCAATTCCTGTAATTACGCATGTGGTGATAAAGTGTACGGCGTTGAGGGTTTGTGTAGATAATTAAAAATAACTAGGTGATTAGCAGCTATTCAGTGTACACACACACACACACACACACACACACACACACACACACACACACACACACACACACACATATATATATATATATATATATATATATATATATATACTGTCTCTCTCCCTCTGTCTCTCTCTTACTGTCTCTTTCCCTCTGTCTATCTCCTACTGTGTCTCTCTCTCTCTTTCTCTGTCCATCTCTTTCTGTCTCTCTGTCTCTGTCTATCTCTTACTGTCTCTCTGTCTCTGTTTCTCTCTTTGTCTCTCCTCTGTCTCTTTCTTACTGTCTCTCTGTCCCTGTCTATCTCTTACTGTCTCTCTCTCTGTCTATCTCTTACTGTCTCTCTCCTCTGTCTCTTTTACTGTCTCTCTCTGTCTATCTCTTACTGTCTCTCTGTCTCTGTCTATCTCCTATTGTCTCTCTGTCTTTGTCTATCTCTTACTGACTCTCTCCTCTGTCTATCTCCTACTGTCTCTCTGTCTCTCCCTTACTGTCTCTCTCTCTCTCTCTCTCTCTCTCTCTCTCTCTCTCTGTCTATCTCTTACTGTCTCTCCTCTGTCTATCTCTTACTGTCTCTCTCCTCTGTCTATCTCTTACTGTCTCTCTGTCTCTGTCTCTCTTTTACTGTTTCTCTCCCTCTGTCTATTTTCTCTGTCTAACTTTCATATACACTTTACAGACAAAAGTATTGGGACATTTGTCTTTTCCAGCTATTCCTTATGTGGTTCTTCTCCAAACTGTACAAAGTTGGAATCGCACAATTGTATAGAACGTCGTTGAATGTGGCAGCATTACATTTTTCCTTCACTTCGCTTCAGTTTATGGGTTGGACTGGAAGATTTTTTGCTTTAGAGCTCTGACCTCAACCCTGTTGAACACATTTGAGATAAATGTAAACGCTGGCTGCATTCCAGACCTCCTCACCTCTCCTGCATCAGGACCTGACTTTAATAACACCCTTATCACTGAATGAGCACAAAATCTCCACAAAATCTAGTGGAACATCTACCCAGAAGAGTGGAGGTTATTTATAATGGAGGTTACAGTGTTTATAATAGCTAACAGCGATTAATGTGGAATAAGATGTTCAGAAAGCACATTGTTATGTCTTACGGCCAGGTGTTTTTTTTACTTCTGTCTAAATTTCTACATTTTATAAATAATTAATAATCAATCAATAAAACTGTTTTATAGGATTTTTTTTATACTTTTCAATTTCAGCAATTTACATCTGTATATGATGATTTAAAGTCTGAAAAGACAGAATGGATGTAAAGAATGGATCCCGGTTAGTTTTCGAGCTTCAACAGAAAGCTGTTCTCAGCATTAAATCAGGCCCGGGGGTCTTATCATTCACCTCACCCCCCCAATCCCTTTTTTTTCCTGTAAGGATCCGACTATCACTTCATCCCCGTCTCCATCAGTTATTCTTTCTTTTTCCTGTCAGACCAAAGTTCTGTAAAGCACATCACTGGCGTTACCATGGGACGGGCAGGAAGTGATCCGCTACTCTCTTCCTCCCAATATCTGGGAAAATTGAAACGATAAATTCTCCACCCCCACCCGCCCCCCTCCCCCCGCCCTCGTGCAATCTAAGGCACCTCTCTCTAGTGAGCTCTTTCTTATTCGCTGTACAAATATGAGTCTTGAGGCAGCCAAGAAGCCGAACTGGTCCTCTTCTGTCTGAAGAACAACGAAGCAATCAGATCGGGGAGTGGAGGAGGGCGAGAAATCGTTTTTTTTTTTTTTTACTGCTTTCTTGTCAGATTCCTGACTGCCTCGGCATCGATAAGAGGAATTTTCTAATGATGAGAAATTTGTAAATGTTTTTTGTACACACTTGAATACATGCAGTTGTTATGCAAAAAAAGAGAAAAAGTTTATCACAAACATTCTGATGCTTTTCTTATAACAATATGAGGTTCAAGGACCTTAAGGCACCAGGGGCCCCGAAAAAGTGAACAGTTCTAGTGGAGAACATCACTTTATTTTACTCTACTCATAACTGTCTCTCTCTTACTGTCTATCTCTTACTGTCTCTCTGTCTCTCTCTTACTGTCTATCTCTTACTGTCTCTCTGTCTATCTCTTACTGTCTCTCTGTCTATCTCTTACTGTCTCTCTGTCTCTCTGTCTATCTCTTACTGTCTCTCTGTCTATCTCTTACTGTCTCTCTGTCTATCTCTTACTGTCTCTCTGTCTCTGTCTATCTCTTACTGTCTCTCTGTCTCTCTCTTACTGTCTCTCTCTTACTGTCTCTCTGTCTCTGTCTATCTCTTACTGTCTCTCTGTCTATCTCTTACTGTCTCTCTGTCTATCTCCTACTGTCTCTCTCCGTCTCTCTCTCTCTTACTGTATCTCTCCCTCTGTCTATCTCTTACTGTCTCGTGAGTTATAATTCACTTTAATTACTCAATAAGATTAGACAAGCTGTTTAAGGAAATCAAATGATGAAACCAGAGCATGAGATAAAAGACAGAGTGAGAGAGAGCGAGAGAGATAAACAGAGAGAAGGCGAGAGAGGGAGGGATGCAGAAAGAGAGAAGAGGAGGTACAGAAAGAGAGAGAGATTCATATATATATATATATATATATATATATATATATATATATATATATATATAGAGAGAGAGAGAGAGAGAGAGAGAGAGAGAGAGAGAGAGGAAATAAAAGGCAGATAGAGAGAGTCTCTCTCCCTCTGTCTCTTTGTCTCTCTCCCCCAATCTATCTTTTACTGTCTCTCTGTCTCTTTCTTAATGTTTCTCTCTGACTATCTCTTACTGTCTCTCTCTATCTATCACTTACTCTCTCTCTCTCTCTCTCTGTCTCTCTCTTTGTCTATCTCTCATAAACAAAGTGCCTTTTTGTTTTGTTTTTTCTTTTTTCTGCACCTGATCTCTCTCTCCAGATGAAATGAAGGATTCTGGTTGATTGTAATTTGTATAAGAGTCTGAAGGACCTGGAGATGTTTGATGCAGTGTGGAGTTGTAAAGAAGCTCTGTGTTCTCTCTATCTCCCCTTTCTCTCTCTGTTTATCTCACTCATTCTGTCTTTCTATCTCTTTTCTCTCTATAATTCACACCGCTTCTCTGTGGTCTCTCTTGGTTTATCCTTTACTGTATCTTTTTGTATATCTTTTATGTTCTCTCTCTGTTTATTCCTCGCTGTCCCTCTCTCTCTCTCTCTCTCTCTCTCTCTCTCTCTCTCTCGCTTTCTCCCTATATATATCTGAATCTCTCTCTCTCTCCTTCTGTTTCTCCTCTTCTCTCTTTCTGCATCCCTCCCTCTCTCGCTCTCTCTCTGTTTCTCTCTCTCCCTCTCTCTATCTGCCTTTTATCTCATGCTCTGGTTATCACTTTATCCTGCTGTGGAATGTATTTTTTCTCCTCTCACCTTCTATTAATGCTACATCATTTGATGTCCTTAAACAGCTTGTCTAATCTTATTGATTAATTGAAGTGAATTATAATTCGATTCACTGCAACATTCAGACACAACCCAAATCTCTCTCTTTCTCCATCCCTCTTTTTTTACTTCTGCACTCCTTCTGTGAGTAAGTACACTCCTCTAATTGGAGTGATTAAAGTCTGGAAAGCTGATTGCGCTTGAAAGAGCATCCCTTTGCTTAGATATTTGCGGATAGAGGATTACGCCGGGTCGAGGGCTGGCATTAAGTCCAACATCGCGACCGAAGCGATGTGTAGAATTGGATCGAGTGTGCAGGCATAGTGATCACTCAGCAGAGCACCTCGCTTTCGCTCATCAGTAAATTTGAGAGGAGTTAATGGCCTCGCCGCTCACTTTTTCACGCTCTCAAATCGCCTCTCGCCTCCCTCGCACGCGCACACATACAGTTCCCATGCTTTTAGCAGTCACAGCTACAGTATTACATCCCAGCCTATAAGAAGCTCTCCAACATCCGAACAACTCTATCAAACTTCTAATAACATGAAGTTAAAATTGAGAAAAATGAGACTGAATGAAGAATAAAATGCAGTTTCTTACATCACTTTTAACTACACAGATTTAAAAATTTTCACATTTTCATGAGTCAAAAATGAGCAAATGTATTTATTCGGAAATTATGCATGAATTTATAAAAAAAAAAAAAAAAAAGATTTAAACCATATCCCCTCTAATTGTTTATATATTTAAACGTTTATTTCTTTTTTACAGTTCAATCAATAATTAAGACAGAAGAACATATCTACAATTTACAGACAAAAGAGTTGGGACACCTGAACTTTCCAGCCGTACGTGGCGGTTCTTTGAACCGTCACCACAATGATGGAGGCACTGCACTGATTGCGAAGTTCGTAGCTGAAAATCTACTGCTTTGATTCGTATAGCTGAAAATGCAGATTTAAGCAAGGTTGCCAGGTATGCATTTAAAAATGTGTATTTTAGGACATGTGAAAAAAATGCGTCACATCACGGACACTTCACTTTATGACGTTTGGGTGGAAACCTGGCAACCCTGCACACCAACAAGCATCAGGTTTCGCGGATGCTCAAATTTGTTACATTCTAACGAGCAACTTCTGTTAAACGCTAACACGTTTTGAAATCGCATACGCCCATTTTACGATCTGATTTGATTCAGCTCGACTCTTGCTCCACTTGTTCTTTTTCTCCCCCCCTTTTTTTTGTCTGATTTTCTCTGTTCATCTGTCACCTTTTCCTATTTTCCTCGACATTTCAGGTCGCTCTGCCCGCTAACGAAGTACGTGTATGAAATTGAGTTTATTCTCTAAAATGTAATTTTTTTTTGATGTCATGGTTATCCGTCATTGGCCAGCGGATCACAGCTGTAATCATTTTGCATGAAATAGTGTTTAGTGGGGGGCTAACAAGTTTGGAGGTCAGGATGTACTTCCGTGAAGGAAGGGAAGATTATGAATTAAGGTGTGACAGTCTGTAATAGTCGAGTCGGGTTCTAGAGCTATAGTCAGCATTAACAGTTCATCCGAATGCACAACGAAAGTTTGTGGACGAAAGATTTTATTGTACTGTATCTAAAGACGTCCTGTAGAATTGTTTGCCTCCAAGCTTGTGGAAGAACCACAGATGGCTCCTGATACTTTTGTCCATATAGTGTAGCTTATAGTGTATGTATATATATATATATATATGTGTGTGTGTGTGTGTGTGTGTGTGTGTGTGTGTGTGTGTGTATTTATCTATTTATTTATTTATTTTTTCTTCACCAAAAATTAAAAATTCCGGTTTCACAGTTAAAAAAAAATTAAAAAATTCCATTCCATAAATAAAGATAGATAGATAGATAGATAGATAGATAGATAGATAGATAGATAGATAGATAGATAGATAGATAGATAGATAGATAGATAGATAGATGTGTGTATTTTTTCTTTTCTTTCTTTCTTTTTTTCTTACCAAAAACAAAAATCTCGGTTTCACAGTTTTGTGTCTTGAATCTGTCGCTACTATTTCACACGCTAGCATCAGTTACCAGCTGAAATGAATGCAAAGTCTTGTAAAATGACCCTGATTTCAAATCCATACTCATCATATAGAATATATTTAACCGCATGCGAGGCTTTGCATCCCTATCGTAATAAAGAAGAATGTATTTATAGAGATAAAAACGAGCCGAGTATGACTAAACCTCTTTCAAGCAAACAGAATTCATGGATTTTGGAGGACGGGCATTTAAATAAAACCATTTACTTCAGAAATGAAGATTATTCTATCGTTTGAAAGATTGTTTTTTTGCTGTTTGTTTTAGAGTGATATTAGCAGTAGCTGAGCGAGATTGAAGCCTCACCAGCACATCATCTTTTTTATCTGATTAAAAAAAAAAATGACCTTAAATATCTGGCTGTAGGTGGTGACATAATCCACTTTTTCATAAAAATGCTGTTTTTTATTTTATTTTTTATTATTTAATTTTTTTTGCTCATCTCTCCTCCCACAGTTTCATAAACCCAGCTGAAAAAACTCTTTCATGTGCATGAAAAGGTTCTCAGGGTAAAAAAACCCCAGCCTTCATCCTGATACGGTTCCTATTGAACTGAACATAAGAGCATATTCAAAAGCACGTTATATCATACCTGATGCAAGTCTTTTATTAATATTATTATTATTATTATGCATTTTGTTTTTGCTGTTCCCCCTAAATGATCTTGTTTTTGGGGGGATATTCATGTATATGTAAAGTAATACAACAGAAAAGCTCACGAGTCGGAGAAAGCGATCCGTATGCCGAAAGGATGGAATTCGGTTATCCGACAAAAATGTTTGAATAAAAAATGTCCTCTTTGTTTTTCCTTTTCTCCCGCTGTTCTCTTCGCTGTTTGTTGAAATTCAATTCAGCTTAATAAATTCGTTTAAACTTGTGCTCGTTAATGCTTAATTAATAGTTTTAGAAATACCTTTTGTAGAATTTTATATCTGAATAGTTTTAATAATAACTTTATTATATTATAATACTATTGATGATGATGATGATGATGATAACTAATAAAATTAATAATGCTGCTGATGCGGGCGATACTTTTACTACTGCTACCACTATTACTACATATGATGATGATGATGATGATGATGATGATGATGATGATGAGGTTGGGTACTACTAATAATAATGAGGCTGCTGTTAATGTTGCTACTACTATTAATGATGAAGATGAAGCTATTACTACTAATGATGATAATACTAATAGTACTACTACTACTAATATAATAATGTTACTACTATTATTAATAATGATATTGCTAATGCTGATGCTGATATTATTACTACTCGTAATGTAGATGATGCAGACGAGGCTTCTACTAATCAGGGTTTCCTCAGGGTCTTAAAGAGTCAAGATTTTAGGCTTAAAAATACTTACATTCGCTGTTCAAGGTCTTAAATCATTTTTCATGTTATCATTAGTACTTTAGAATGTTTGTTTTTCTGTTTCCATGCTGCTGAACTCCTTTCTTTCGTTTGTCCGAATACAATTCGCTGTATTAACGAATCCAAATGAGACCAACAGCCAATCAGCTTTCTGTTATTGGCGTTAATCTTTCTTGGATTTGATTTTTCAGCTATGGGGAAGTGCAATTTTAGCGATACTTAGTTTGGAAAAAAAAGAATGTTGAGCTCGGTTAAGGCTTCTTGTGCGTGTTTTTGATGATACAGGTCTTAATTTTCATTCTTAATTCTTAATAAGGTTTTTTATATTTATTATACGTTATTCGTTATACGTTATTACTACTACTGATAACGATGATGATGATGATGATGATGATACTCCTACCACTATTTCAAATGATGACATGGCTACTACTAATAATGAGGATGATGATATTAGTACTAGTAATGATGAAGATGAAACGTTTGCTACAACTAATGATGATGATGAAGATGATTCTATTGCTACTGCCAACACAACTATTACTAATGATGATAGTGATAAATTTACTACTACTTATAATAATATTTATTAATGCTTAATAATGATGATGATGATGATGATATTACTACGAGTTGTAATGATGAAGATGGGTCATTACTTCTAACGATGACGATGATATTGATGAAACTAGTGATCAGGCATAACATGACGTTATAACATATGACAGGTGAAGTGAATAACACTGACTATCTCCTAATTATGGCTCTTTTTTATTGAGGTGAATATATTGGGTAGCAAGTAAACATTGTGACGTCTAGACGTCTGGGTCAGAGCATCTCCAAAACTGCAGCTCTTGTGGGATGTTGCTGGTCTGCAGTGGTCAGTATCTATCAAAAGTGCTCAAAAGAGGGAACAGTGGTGAACCGGCGACAGGATCGTGGGCGGCCGAGGCTCATTATTACACGTATGGAGCGAAGGCTGCTCCGTGTGATCCGATCCAACAGACGAGCTCCTGAAGCTCAAACTGCAGAAAAAGTTCATGCTGTTAAAGTTTAATGGGTCAGAACCATTTTAGCAGCAAAAGTGGACCAACATAATATTAGGCAGATGGTGATAAATATATGCTGATCAGTGTATTAATCCTATTACTATTATTAAAGGTGAAGATCTTGTATCATGTATTAATACTTTGCATTACTTCATATGTACTTTGTATATAATGTGTTATTAAATTAATTCCTGTTGTCATTTGGATTATAGCCGAGGTTAATAGTAGGGAGACTCCTTGCATACATATCAAATACATGTACACTTCGAGCAAGATTTATTTGCCTTGGTGTTTCTGTTAGAGCTGTTTGATACAAATCTCCTGATCCAATCAGAATGGAGAGTTTAACAGCATGTTGTATAACCATGTTGATATAATTGTGTAACTCCAGGTGCACGAAAGGAGTTTAAACATTGCTAGTTCAACTAGTTTTTTTGCTTTCCGTGTTGAAAATCACATAAATATACTA
Source organism: Silurus meridionalis (assembly GCF_014805685.1). Lineage (NCBI taxonomy): Eukaryota > Metazoa > Chordata > Actinopteri > Siluriformes > Siluridae > Silurus > Silurus meridionalis. The sequence goes on along the minus strand of NC_060885.1, from coordinate 31,421,930 downwards.
AAGGGTTATAAGGGTTATAGCCTGGGTCTATTAATATCCCTGGTGTATGAAGACACGATTTCTTTTTTTTTTTAGATCGCTTTAGTTCAACAGCTTAGCAGAAAGGGAAAAAAAAAGCGAGATCTGATTCATTCCATTGAGGGTCACTCGCTAGTCTCTGAATCCGTGGTGGATTAAAAATAGTCTCTTCTTTCCTCTATTTCATTCAAAACTGTTCAATTTGAAGTTGAAGCGTTTATTTCGTGAGCGTTCTGTCTCTTTTTAGTTTGCGTCCCATCGTCTTGACTTGATATACATTTCTACATGGCTGTGGGAAGACAGTGAAATGTTGTGGCACATACAGTAAACTTTGCTCTGGTCATCTTTCAGGTCCTCCAGCCTTAAAGCTCTCGGTCAACGAGACCTATGTGGTGGACCCGGGCCAGGATATCACCATGTCGTGTGAGGTCATAGCCGGGTTCCCGACACCCACCGTGACATGGACGCGATACCCCGGCCCCCTGCCGCGTCGCTCCATCGTTCGCGGCGGATCTCTGACGCTGCGCTCGGTCACTCCGGCCGAGTCGGGGTTCTACAACTGCACCGCCGTTAACAATGTCGGAAACCCAGCCAGGAGAAACGTCAACCTTATCGTTCGATGTATGTATTCTTCTTCAGTCTTCTTTTCTGTCTTTTTACATCTTCTTCTGGCTTTGGTGTCTACGGCACCATATAAGAAGGTCTGTTCGAACCCTGACACAGATTGTAGAAGGTCTAAGGAACATTGTGACCTGTCAACAAAGCGCACTGTCATCAGGCCAAATTTGGGCCTGATTTAATCCAAAATTTCCAATTAGATTTTCCTTCATCATATTTTTTTGTTTCTTCTCTTACAAATAATCTCCGATTATCATCAAATTGGGCAACCATCATCATCACCAACCTGGACGAATATTAAAAAACCAAAGGCAGTTTTTGTTTGGAAGTCTGATCTAAGGTCTCAGGTCTTGGGTTTTGCTTATTGATGATCTCTGATCTAGACATTATGAGACTGAAACACTGGTATACTTTGGTAATTTGCCATCAATGCAGTTGTTTCTAAATCGTTCACATGTTCATTTCTCCTTTTCTTTTCTTTTGTTCTTTATCTTTCCTCCCAGCAATGAAGAACCTGACATTCCAGATCACGCCCGATTCGAACAAGGACGGTGAGAGCATCCAGATGGGCCGTGACCTCAAGCTGTCATGCCACGTCGATGCCCAGCCCCAGGATAAAGTCAACTACACGTGGTACAAAAACGCCGCCCCCGTGTCTCCATCAGACAGCCTCATTGTGCTGCGCAGTGACCCCGACATGCCCCCTGGCACCAGCAGCCTGGAGATCGTAGACATGAAGTTCCGAGATCAAGCCACCTACAGCTGCGTGGCCAACTTCCCCGGCAGTAATGTTCCCGAGCTCCGAGTCGACGTCAATATCACACAAAGCAGTGGTGAGCACGTATTCTGTGTGTCCTTGTGTGCCATTTTCTTTTATCAGTAAAAGAAACAGCGGTTTATAGAGACCACTAAAACAGCCAAAGTGCAAATAATGAGAACAAGTAGCGATCCAGAAATCCTGAAATCTCTGGTATATTTTTGCCAAAAAAAAACCCAACAACTGAATGCCAATTTTTTTTTCCACCTGTCTGAATGACCAGCCATCAATATGAATGCAGTCTGTATGAATGGCCAAAGGAGTGTAACACAATCTCAGAAAATGCAAGAATCTCATTTTTCTGGATCTTCACTATATTCGAAATATACACTCGTGGCTTTCAACCCATTTCTTTACTGGATTGCCAGATTGCAGGACTGATTGCATGTAATTGTATATGTACTAAAACAAAAGATAATTGCAGTAAAAAAAGTTTCAATTTACTTTAGCATCTATAACTTAGTATCTTTTTAAGCATTCTTAACTCCAGATAATAAAAGTAAATCTCAAAGTGTCTTCTTTCCTAAGATACATAAATTGTGCATGTAGCACACAGATGTCAGGAACTGTTACCAATTCAATTTAGGTAGGACCTTCTCAGCTGCGAGTTCCCAAAAATGGCACCCTAACAGGTTAAACATCATGGCCACCATGGGTTTTGGGTTTACTTCTGATGGATCACAATGGCATCATGTTTCTGCGAAGTATCCTGCAATAATATCCTCGTATAGGGATAACAATGTCCTGCAGCATTACGAGTAGAAGGTCACTTTTTAGAAGCATCCTATATATAGTCCAGAGGTCTGGTCTATTTCATATTGTAGATTGTATCTACAGATCGTATGGTATCTGGCAGTCTCTGCTTTAGCACAGGAGTGGGTGCTCCAGTATGAAGCTATCTTTACTCTCATGTATGAAGTGGTCTTTACTTTTCCACAGGAGTGGGCAGACAGGAAGGATTGGTCAAACTATTTATTTTTTCCAGAGCACAGTTTTGCCTCCATCCCATTTTTAACACACTTTCCAGATTGAAAAAGCCTCTCACGTGGACGAGGCGTCTTGACAGAAATGTTTTTGTTTATTCAGTTTCAATCGTGTCAAAAAATTACGCTGATTCATTCTTGATTATAAATGTCACTGGAAATGGATTACCTGTATGTATACGAGTTTCGGATTTTCGTCGCCATCAAGCCATGACAGCTCATGAATTGTTGTTGCCACTTAAACCACACGTAGCATTGCCAAAAACCCTCCTGGTAACCGAAATCATAAATCAAATGACCACTGCATCTTGGATGCCACTCGGAATAAGGCCATAGATGGTGCTGAAATAAAATACAAGTAAGCTTCGGGTTTTACTTTATAGACCCCCATGTTGGCGTGGAAATCCATTTTTTTAAAGAAATACGCTTTAACGAAATTGCAGTTTTCTGTACCTCAACCTGAAATTCCATCACATGAGGATGCATATTCCTTTTTAATTAGACCAAAGAATGGAATGTTGATGAACTAATCGACATAAACCATTCAATTTTCACCATATATCTACCTCGTCCTGTCCATCTTCATCCCTCAATCTTCCTCACACAGTTAGAAACGTTTACCATCTGTTTCTCTTTTAGTGTTTACAGGTCAGAGGGTTACCATTAAATTGACAAACAAAGTGATCTATTATTGCTAAAGATGTTTTTTCCCCATACTTTAGATTAAACACTGGTCAAGGAAGAGTTTCTTCTTTTATGTAAATTGATCATAACCAGTGGTGGACAGTAAGGAAGTAGTCAAAGTCAAATCTTGTGCTTTTTACTCAAGTACATTTTGAAAGTATGAAAACATAACTGGTCAATCACGCAGCAATCCACCAATCAGGGTCATCAACTTGTTTTGATTGGCGCTTGGTGTATCTACTAATCACCGACATACAGTTCAGCAGAACATTCCAAAAGAGGAAGAAATGATGGAAGAAACTCCTGACTCGAACTCGGAAGAAACTCCTAACTCGAACTCGCCACGACACCCAACACCCGTGACCTCATTTGTGTAATTTTTGTGAAGTAGATGAAAAGGGTTTGGGTTTATGATAATCGTAATAGAAATCAATCAGTGTTTGAGTCGTTAATATTATTCTATTAATAGATCGGTGTGCTGAGAGTCACAACAGGGTCTTTTCACATAAACTGATTTGATTAGGAGAGAGTCTTGTAACAAAACTGATAATAGAAACATTTATAGCTGTAATACATCATAGTATTTTGTACTTTTATTCAAGTAAACATTGGAAGGGAGTCAATTTACTGAAGTAAAATTTAATCTTGTGTATCTCTACTTTAACTCATGAACAAGAAAGTCTTTGTACTACATAAACAATTCCCAATTTTTCCCCCCTCACGACGTCAAAAAGAAAAAATAACCCTTTTTTTAGTCACAAATTGGTCTTTCCCTGGGAAACACGTACATACTGGGATTCCCTGTGCAGCCTCTGTAATCTCTTGTTCTCTCTTCTTAGGAAAGACCTTTGGCTCACTTTCTTTGTTCTTACTCCTTTCAAAACTTTTGACCTTCTGTGGGTGTTACAATGGCTTTTTTTTGGTCTCTACTTCCCACCATGATCAATCTCTCTCTCGCCCTCGCTCTCTCTCTCTCTCTCTCTCTCTCTTTTTACACACTCTCACAGTAAATGTCTCTCAGCTCAATTCCGGCCACATACGAGAAAAAAAACCATTTCAGACCACAGCAACGTCTGGGTTCTCAATCCTAGGAGTAATTTGCGACGCAGATCCGCAGGTTTGCGCTAAAGAGCGGCGCGTCGATCGCGTTTTCACCCTCAGATCGTTCTTTATTTCTCTCTTTTCCCTTCAGATTGGCCTTCATTATGCTCAATCTTGATTTCACTGTACAGTACGGCCCCTTCAGCTGCTGGTTGCTTGATTTTTATTCATTTAGTTTCCTATTAAAATCAGCAAATAGATGTGTGAGAACTTTATTGGTTTTGTGTGAAAGAAATAGGAAAACGTGTCATTAATTTACTTATTCGTTGTTCGTATTCGCTGAGGAGGACGTGGTTGGCGTTTGCACACGGTTTAATTAGTAAAGGAAATCGAACGCTTAACATTCACAGAGCTGCCTTCGGAGAAAGAGACGCGAAAGCAAGAAACACACCGCATACATAATATATTCAATGGGTGTCTATAAATAAGCATGTACCTGTGAAGATGATTTATGCACAGGTGCATAGATAAGAAAAAAAATTATCAATTTTATATATATATATATATATACATAGCACCATTATTGTCAAAATAATTATATAGCAATAGGTTTGTGGACACCTGACCATAAGATTGATACGTGCTTCTTGAGCACCCTGTTCCACATTGAGCCCCTATTTGCTCTTAGAATAGCCTTCACTCTTCTGGGCAGATGTTCCTCTAGATTTTATAGATTATGTTACTAAGGTCAGGTACTGATGTAGGTGAGGTGAGGTGAGGTGAGGTGAGGAGGCCTGGGATGCAGTCAACATTCACATTCATCCCCAAGGTGTTCTATAGGTTTGGAGCACTATAGCGGAAGATCTTCCACTCCAACCCATGTACAGCGTATCTTTATGGAGCTGGCTTTGTGCATAGGGGCATCATCATGCTGGAACAGGTTTTGGGTCTTCTGGTTCAAGGGAATATAAAATTGAATGCTGTGTTTACATATAAAAAAGTGTAGTATCAGTATTTACATTTGAAAACTTTCTCATATTCACTAGAGGGTCGATCAGGTATTTTAAGTTGATTCACATTTAAGATGAATAAAATAATCTGTAATTTTTAACATTTTTATTAGATAGAATGGTTTAAGACAAGGTTTTCAACATAGTGATTCAATTTCACAAGCCCCAAACACTTGCACATATTGCGGGATTGAAAATGCAGACTAAGTGAGCTGATTGGAGATTTTTTTCCTTTGCTGCTAAATGTCAAATGATGTAAATGCAAGAGACATTTTGAAATTGGGTGTTTTCAAACTCTTAGTTGCAGTTTTTAGACTTTAAAGTAGCACCCGATGCAGCACATGATAGAATATGACATTGGTAATGGCTTTGAAATTACCATTTTGTGTTGTTAAACAAAATGAACACCAACATTTGGGTTAAATTGTGGTGCTGCTGTGTGAAAAAATGATTCCCACAATTTTAAAGCATCTTTTTGGATGAGTTTCACAATAGAACTGATGCTGGATGGGGCTAAAATTCAAGCTAAGTGTAAGCTTCGGATTTTCCTTTGTAGACCTCCTCGGCAAAAAGGTATAAAAAGTGACTTTAGTCAGTAATTGGTCTTTTTCCTGGGAATGACCTGCCATTCATATAGTAAATCAGAGTCCAGCTCTTCTTATTTATACTTTTTTTTTTTTTTTTTTAGTAATTCCTCCAGTCTTGACCGTACCTGTGGGTGGAAGTGTGGTCAACGTAAGCGAAGGTGGGAACGCCGAGATGGTGTGCCTGGTTGAGGGTAAACCTCGCCCCCCAGTCCTCTGGTCTCGGGCCAACAAAGACATGCCCATGCCATCGGGTGAATGGATGACGGAAACCCGAGACGGACGCCTTCGTCTCACGAACGTCACGCGGGATATGGCAGGGACGTACCGATGCCAAACGGCTCCCTACAACGGCCTCAACATCAAACGCAGACTCGGACACGTGCAACTCAATGTGGAGTGTGAGTACTCAGAACCTTCAATTCTAATGCAGATATTATTCCTTCCTTTAATCACCGTGGGGAAATATTTGCTCCCGAAAATTCAGTAGTGGGCCGTGCAGGAACCTCATACAGAAAAACAAGAAGCCCAATGAACACAGTTCAACACGTCTCCTTTCACTGTAGCCACAGCTGCACCTCTCACATACATCATCTCTATATCAACCTCATTTAAAGCTCCTGGGTTTTCTGTGCATATTTATGCTTAAATCATTCTTTACCCTGATTTACGCTGACCTGTAACATAAAATGATTGCAAGATGTGGGGAAAAAAAACCCACAGCAATAAAGAATCACAATAAATGCTGTGATTAGATCCGGTTTGATGAAGCTTGTTCTAAAGTGCTGTTAATCTGGGCTTTAACACAGCGCTTTAAACGGGTTCCTTTGGGACATGTCCAACAGCCAAACACACTCACACACAGACACACACACACCGTGCCACGCAAACACATATTCCATTAAAGCACTCCTCGCCGGATGCCTATTATCATCGTATTTAAATGCAGCCTTTTTAAAAGCGGCTTATGCGTTAATGCATTTGCGCTCTCGATAACACGTCCATTATGACGCCCGCTCGAAGTGTGTGTCCTAAGAGCCCAAGCTAAAGAGGCTCCGAGTTCATTAGCACCCAGGAAAACTGTGTATCATTCCTCGCTCTCCGGGTCGTTTTTTTTCCCCCCTTTGCTAGCTTGCCATTAGCCCAAAGCGATGCACTCCGCCTGTAATAATGCGGGTTATGTATTTAGAGTTGGTCTCGCGGAACTGATCCCCTGCGAGTATTATGCACGAGGATGAGCACAGACAGAAGGGGTTGGGATAAATTTGGAAGACTCGCACAGTGTCTGAGCCAGACAAGAGCGGCGTAAACAAGCTTCGCCGGAGGTGGGAGGCGCGCGTACGCATAATACCGAGATGCGAGCGATTCGTCCGGTTTTGATCAGGCGGATTCATATATTACGCACACGTGGCCCGATTATAAGGGAATCTTCATTACTATAGTTTTTCAGTACTTTGTATTTCAGCATACGGTACATTTTATTTACGCCGACCACTCCGTCCCTATGGATCTAATCCGGGTTTGTTTTGCTGCGAGCTCTTTTTTTTTTCCCTGAAATATTGAAACGACAGTGAATAATATTGTACTCTGTATAGCCGGAATTCAATTTCATTCAAATGAAGTTTATTCGCCTGCACTTCACTTCTCAATCATCTGAACGTCGGATTTATTCAGTCTAGGCTTCCACTTATCCACTGCAATTATGCGTGTCATGCTCTCGCCTCAGTGTTTTTCCTTTTGTTTGCTTTATTTCGCCTAGAGCGAACAATTCGCCGAAAAAGACTTTGTCGAAAATGTTGTCATTACCGTGACCTCTAATTTCCGTTCACTTATCTCCTTTCTCCCTTTTTCCACTGGTGTAAAAAAAATACCTAAAAATCATACTTAAGTAAAAGATGAGATCCCTTACTGCTAAACTTACTTCATTAGAAGTTCAAAGTCAACACCGGTCTTATAACGAGGATCCCATTTGAACGTTTTTTGAGTATTTGACTCGTATTGAACATAGACTCGAAGATGTGCTCGTCTTTGACACCAAGACACGTGTTAGTGAAAAATCCCAAAACGGTTAAATTGTCAGGTTTTATTTCCTAAAATACAAATTAAATTGTTCACCCTTAACACTGCATTAACCATCAACACAACAGCCTCTTCAAAGTAGTAAAGCAATCAATTCAATGAGAAAATAAAATATGTAAATAATTTTCGATCATGTAAAACCAAATATTCAGAGCCGACTGACTGACTGCTAAATATAATTGGTAATGTTAATTGTTAATTAAAGTATAGTGGAGTATAAGCACATACAGTATATTGAATTATAAGTGTAGTTGAGTAGAGAGGAAAAGTGACTTATATAGTTGTTACTCAGTAAAACTAGCAAGTAGCCAAAACATTTCTTAAGTACAGTAACAAAGTACAATTACTTCAATACTTTACACCAGTCACATTTTTCACACAGAAAAATCACTCTTACCTTCCTTCGTCTCATTTCCTTTTTTTTTTTTAAAAACCCTTTGACCTTTTCTCTGTTTACACACTCCGGCGTTGAGGAGCGTTTGTGTCGTGTTTCAGAAACATGAATACTGACTGACGATCCACTCCGCTTGCCGATTACGTTCCAAAGTTCATGAATATTTAGAACGCATTTAGAAACACTGATTCTAAATTTATGTTCTCGATAGGGGGCCAGTCACTGAAGTTACTAAGGTACTAGGCACCCTATTGTTCTTTTACCTTTTGTCAGACTGATTTTTGATCCAATTTGGGGCTGGCAACACTGTAGCGCCACCATCAGGCCAAATTTGTGCCTACTTTATATATATAATATATATTCGTTGTAAAAGTTTTTCGGGGGTTTGTTCATTTGTTGTTTAGAATATGTTCATTTGTTTTTGGAGTTGTTTTGCCACCGTAATAAATTTCCACTGATGCGATATGGTATTAGAATGAGCGGAACCACCATCCGAGCTGCTGCTTATAGATCAATAATCGACACGTTTTTCTCTTCTCCTCAGACCCTCCTGTGGTGGACCCAGTCTTACAAGAGGTTCGCTCCCCCAACTACAAGACGGTCATTCTGCGTTGCATGGTTCTCAAATCCAATCCAAACCGCGTAGCCAGTGCACGTTGGTATCGGAACACGATTCCGATCCGGACGCCTGCCGTGGACCCTCAAGACGTTCCTCAGCTCCGCTTCATCCTTGATCCCACCAACAATGGCACGTACGAGTGTAAAGTCAACAACGGGGTCGGCACTTCCACGTGCACCTATGTCGTCTCAGGTACGGGATTCATTATATAGCAAGCACAGATCTTAGCAGTGTAAACAGTATGTCTACACATTCTTATCTGGAAAAAACACTATGTGAAAAAAGTATAGGGACACCTGACTTCTCCAGCCGTATGTTCTTCTACCTCAAACTGTTACCCCAAAGTTGGAGGCACACAATTAATACAGGATGTCATTTAGCATTTAATTTTCCTTCACTTGAGCTAGGAGACCCAAACCTGTTATAGCGTGACAATGCCCCTGTACACAAAGTCAGCTCCATGAACATATGGTTTAAGTGGAAGATCTTGAGTGGTCTGTTATTGAGCTTAAACCCTATTGAACATCTTTAGGATGAATGTGAGCGCTGACTGCACCCCAGGTCTTCTCAACTACATTAGTACCTGACTTTAACATCTTTTTGGCACAAATTTCCACAAAAATCTCCACATCTTTCCAGAAAAGTGGAGTTTATTATAACAGCAAATGTGGAATTGGGTGTTTTTTTAAGATCGGGTGTCCCCAAGGCTTTTTTCCTGAAGTAAACTTCTATCCGTTTGAATGTGGATTACGTCTTTGAAGTCCATTTAAAGATTGAATTCCAGTTGCAGCGAAGGATAATAGTTCTATATATAGACCTAATCTATATATGGAAGAACAAAATGTATTAAAACTCAAGGACGTAGCAGTGGTGGTCATGGTAACATCTCATCCACTATGCTACCACTCCCTGTCTGTGAGTGAGTGAGTGAGTACAAAGCATGTGGCATTTCTACAGGAACGTTTGGTTCTTATTTTTTTTGGCTTTTTGTTGAAAAAACTCTTTATTTTGTGCTTTTCCAAAGGAAAGTCCTAATGGACCCAAACAGTAGTGAGCACCTGCGCGATCTTAGCGGAGTGTGCTAAATGACCTTTAGCCACTTGTAGGATTTTTCTTTTCTGAAGTGCGAAGCTTATCTCCAACTCAGTGAGACATCTTTCTCAGCACGGAGAGCTCAAAGCGCACTATTGCTATCATCTAGCTTCCTTCTAAGCAGCACTCAGAGCTACAGCTATTCTGTGCCATATTTTTTTTTTTTTTAGAAGACTACAAGCTGTATCAATCCATCCCCCCGTCTGCGAACCAGATTCAGTGCTACAAGCCACATTGTCTTGTCCGTTAAAGACACGTTCTGTTACAGCTGACTTCTTAGGAATAAATTGCTCACTGACCCATCCGTGTTCACATACACCGGCTGGAGAAATGAGCTCAAGATTAGTTTTTTTACAGAATAGAGGACATCTTCAAAGACCCCCGAACACTGTGTCTATATGATTGTGTGTGGGTGTATGTATGAGCTAGTTTAATTGGACTTCTTGGAGTTTTCCTGCATTCGGTATAATTGGGACGTGACCCATATTGTAACATTTGCTTTGTCTGCATTCACTCATTTAATTTGGAAATCGGACGTGATAGTCTTTGCCGCAGCGTTAATTCAAGTGGCGATCGCATATCGCCATGGTATTCCTGAAAGGTGGTGTGGGATAGATGAGGATATTGAGGTTCTTTCTTAGAAAACACGAATCTATTTACGAAAGTTACGATTCCAGAGTATAATTAAACCTGATCGAGTGTAACGACTATGTATATTGAATATAGCTATGTATTTAATACTGTCACGTTCCATGCTGTAGATTTTTTTATTCTTGATTGAGTGCCGTGAAACCCCAATTAAACCATTGTTTGGGCTTGAACCCACAACTTTCTGATCAATAACCCAGAGCCGTTACCACTAAGCTACCACTTTCCTGGTTTTTGCATATTCAAACTTGTTAGGAAGTTAGGGTCATGGTACCATGGTATCATATTTCATGCTACAGCACCCCTATAGCAGAAGGAGTTACGTGACTTGTTCAAGGGACCAAGAGTTGCAGCTTGGATATACTGGGGCTTGAACCCCCTTCCGATCAGTAACTCAGAGCCTTAACCATTGAGTTAACTCTTTCCTGGTTTTCGCCGATCCCAGCTTGTCAGGAAGTTGGGGTCATGGTACCCATGGTATCCATGGTATCATACTCCATGGTATGGCACCCCCAGAGCATATAGGGTTAAGTTCCTTGCTCAAGATTGGCAGCTTGGCGGTGCTGGGGCTTAAATCACTGAACTTATCAGTGATTTAAGTTATCAGTAACCCAAAACCTTATCCACTAGAACCACCACTAGAACCAACACTGAACCACCCCTACCTGTTCTTTTTTAAGTTGAAAAGAGCTCCTGATTGGATTGTTGCATGAATGTATCTAATAAAGTGTTTCCTGATGCAGTGAATGCACTTACAAGCTTATAATTATGTCATAAATGTTTGCCTGGGGCCCATTTGTGTCTTTTTTCTACAGTAAGTACATGATAAAAAAATCCTCTCATTCATGGGTAATTTTGATTTGTTAGTTGAAAGAAATCTCATCTCATGTCAACTTGATGCGGTGTCAAAAAAAAATTAACTTTACCTCCATGTTTTGGTGGTACCTGCTTACACATCTACTCCTTCTAAAACTTCCAGAATGTGGTTTGGTTCTGTTGCAGAATTGGATCATTGGATCCCCATTCATCCATCCATGTAATGTTTCTGTTTTTACCTTCTTTAACCCACCGCAGCTCGACCATACGTGGCGGAATTTTACTTTGACACGCCAAACCCCATCCGCATCCTGAAGGGCAACAACTACTCCTATAACCTGCAGTGGACGCAGAAGGAACCGAACACGACGGACAAAGTTATCGGATATGGATTTAGCGTGCTACAGGTAACATATTGCATTTCACACACAAGCAAAAGTTTCTAGTAGTTTTAAATTAATTCACTGCAAAAACTGACAGACACTTACTAAGGATGAATAAATGAATGAATAAATGAACGAATGAATGAATAAACTAATGAATGAATAAATAAATGATTTCCAGATTATAAATCTTGATCCTGGCAGACATTTTTTGTCTACTGAGCCCATTATGTACCGTATTTTTCGGACTATAAGCCGCTACTTTTTTCCCACGTTTTGAACCCCGTGGCTTAAACAATGAAGCGGCTAATTTATGAATTTTTTCTGGGTTTTTCCCGGTTTCACAAACTTCAAGCCAAAAAACTGTGTGACATAACATTAGACCAATTAAAATACCGAACGGAAACAAAAAAACGCACCTCACCTGTGTTCTGAGCTGCACGGCATCGGGAGAAAAAACTTTCATCGGTGGTGATTTTTAAACGCACGACGATGCCAAAAGATAAACTCCCAAAAGAAATAGTTGTGAAAGGAAGGAGGAAGACAGTGAACAATGACTTTCTTGGTCGGCTACTGTTTAGATACAAGCCGTTGTAGCGCGTTGAGTCTGGGTGAAGAGAGAGCTCGCTAACTCCAGTTGCAACAGAAATCATTTAAGCACAGACAGGTTTCCAAAACTCGTGCTTTTTTATTTTTCTTGGCAACAGCGTTACGGGTTAGTCAAAGAAACTTAGAAATGAGCATCAGAAAATAATAAGGACATATTCCTCTGTCTTGCACACACACAGTAATACCGGAAAAAATGCGGCTGCAGGCTATTCCCAAAATACCGCTCTGCTCTTAAAGGAAGCGCAACATATTTCACCCGTTACACCGTGTAACAGACACTGTCTTTCATTAAAGCCTGTGTAAAGTTCATTAGTTTCAGCGTAGGCTTATTTATGTTCAAAATAAAAGTCTCTGTCAAATTCAGTGGGTGCGGCTTATAGTCCGGAAATTACAGCATTTGTTCTGGATAATGTGTTTATATGAATGTGTTTCAGAAAAAGGTGTCTGAAAGAATTATCACACACACACACACACACACACACACCAATACAGATATCGAACATACACTATAAACCATCTATATTATTAATACACATTTCTTCTGAAATCACTTGAAAGTTTTTCGAAACAACCCTTGAGTTATTTTTTTTTTCCGGTGGCCACATGACCTATTGGAAAAGAAAGTCCAGACGAACACTTCTCTTTCTTTTCCTCCTCCATTCCTCTCTGGCTATTGAGTGTGGCTGCAAGTGAATAAATAGGCTGAACAAATGTTTGTTTATAATAGGAGTCGGGGGAATAGCACGAGGCCGAGCAGAGAGCAGATCGATCAGAGCTTGTGCTGCATTAACAACAATCTCCAAAGACACTCCTCAAAAGTCACACACACACACACACACACTTGAAGCTCTGCGCTCAGTTTGATTTTCCCCACCCTTTCTCGCGTTCATCACTAAGATCCATCACTCACCTTCTTTTTTCCGTGTCACACTCTTCCTCTTCCCTACTGCCCTATATTTCTTTTTTCTGCCTCTCTCGTCTTCCTGTGTTCTTTTTTTTTTTTTTGATGCTCTTTCTTTCTGTCTAGCACTCATCCTTCTGCTCTCCAAATCTATCGCTTTCCACATCATCTTATTTCCCCTTTTGTTTTGCCTAGGAGACACTTTTTGTCACCTTCTTCATGTTTTGTCTGCCTGGCACACACTCTGCCTGTCTTTAAACAAACTTTCAATTGGATGCTAATTATGCAGGAAATCCCTGTTCTTGGCTAATATCTCACAGGTATATATCATTTTTTTGGCATGCAATGTTTTTATTTAGCTTATTTTTTAACCTCGATATTTGTGATGTAATGATATTCGTTCGCAATCTCAGTGCAAAGGCTTTATGGTTTAATAACAGATTATCAGATGAAATATTGTTGTCACAGTTAAGGGGTCATTGGCACTAGTTTTGGTAGCGGATCTAAAACAGATATCCTGAATATTTGCTTGTGTGTGTATTAGCGCTGCAACTCATTATTTTGATAATCGATTCATTGGGTCACCTGGTCATAAGTTGGGTATGTGATTTCTAAGCATCTCATTCCACATTTAGTCCCAATTTGCTCTTCTTATTCCCTCCACTCTTCTGGGAAGATGTTCCACTAGATTTTTGGAGTGTGCTTATGGATATTTGTGTTGATCAGCCACAAGGGTGTTATGAAAGGCAGGTACTGATGAAGGTGAGGAGACCTGGGGTGCAGTCAGCGTTCACATTCATCCCAAAGGAGTTCAGTAGGGATGAGATCAGAGCTCTATAGCAGCAAGATCTTCCTCTCCAAAGCATGTGAACCAGATCTTCAAGGAGCTCACTTTATGCACAGGGGCATCACCATGCTGGATCAGTTTTGGGTTTCCAAGTTCAAATGAATCCAAAATGTTATTATAGTGCATCTGAAGACCTCCTGAACAAATGAGTGCCTCCAGTTTTGTGTTAACAGTTTGGAAAAGAACCACATGTAGCAGGAAAGGTCAGGTGTCCCAATACTTTTGGCAATATAGTGTGTGTGTGTGTGTGTGTATTTAAATATATAGCTCATACGCAAATTATAGGATAGAAGTTTCCAGAAGAGACGTTTGTAGAATCGCAATATGTCCCGGCAGATTGTTTGTCCGTTTATAGTTAGTTGTAATGTGATGCATGCAAATGTCTGTTTTCTCATGTTTTAATAATTTACTATAAAACTAATCATTTACGAACTAATCAGCTCTTTTTTTTTTAAAGGCAGCGTAAGACGGCTCTTAAAACGCCAACAATTCCTTCTACTGGAGTTTATCCAAATGTAGCCTGTGTGTTAAGTGTATTTATTAGCAGCTTGGCAATGTTTTGTTACTTCACGCTGCCCTCATTAAGGTCCATCCCGACCCCATTGTAGCAGATGGGATATGGTAATAAAGTGCTAACTAATGAAGCTACTGACATTTTCAGCATTGTGCAAATTCAGACCAACACACACATTTTTTTTTTTTTTTTTTTTTTGGGTCTCTCCCAATCCATATCTGCCAGCAGACACTGCGGTAATGCAGACGACAGGATTTTCTCGCCAGATTCTTCTCGTTTTTTTCCCTGTTTTCTGTCCTGTATAGAAAGAAAAAAAATGTACGCAAACTCGCAGCTTAAGCAATCGCACAATTTGTGTGGTTTCTTTTTTTTTTTTTTTTTGTCATTTGGATTTTTCTTCCAACATTTTAATAATCTATTCATAAGGATGTGCCCCGTAGTGAAATTCAGGTAGAAGTTGATGGATTACAGCAGGTGGCTGGGTTTTAAACAAGAGAAGAGAAGATTAGCCACTTGTCTTTGGTGCCATGAATAGCTAATCTTACACTCTTTAAAATCCACCTCTAGTCAAAAGCTTTTGACAGAAGGGAATTTATCGCGATGCTGAGGTTCATGTCGGGTCAAAATGGGAATCTTGTGTATCTCATTTAGGGAATCTGTTCATTTTTTGTAACGGAAAGACGTAAACGCGACTTTGCAGGTTGACTGTCAAAAGATTTGCTAATTTGAAGCCAGCAAGAACTACTTTCATTCTAGTTTTGGGAATATTTTGAGATATTCTTGATCCAACTTATATACATGACATGTTAAACATCAGTCTTTATAATGATTATTATAATTATGTTCAAATCCGTGCTAAGGTTTGTTTAACCTTTGCTGAAGGTGACGTGGTACATTTTCTTACAAATGTCCAAAACACTTGTTTCCACAATGCCTTATATCTGAATGTGAGATGTTTGATTACTTCAGTGCACATTTGCGATTCATTTCTTGGCAAAAGGTTTCTTCTGATGACCCTTCCATGCCGATCAGGTTTGTTCGAACAGTACTGCAGAGCACATCGGAGCGCTTCCACATTTGCGACAGTAAAACTTTCCTGTCTGTAGCGTCATATGGCACTGTGGCTTTGCTTACGTTCTTGGCATTTGAGCAGTTGTGTCTGAAAGCCTTCTCCTGCTTCGGAGGCATTCATTAGATTTATTTCCGGACCTTTTGTCAGCTGCATTAAGGAGCCGGTGGTGGTTGAGTGTTAAAAAGTTTCGAATTTACGACACTCCGGAAATGCCATGAGCTGTCACCACAATTCTCGAGTTGGGGAACAAACCCTAATGCATGAGTTAAGGTTCAAGAAGTTAATGAAGTCGGATACTTTAAATGGATCGCTGTTTAACTGTGCATTTGCTGGAAAAGCTTTTCTTTCTTTTTTTCTATCTATCTATCTGTCTGTCTGTCTGTCTGTCTGTCTGTCTGTCTGTCTGTCTGTCTGTCTGTCTGTCTGTCTGTTTTTCTCAGTTGCTTTGGATCGTTTCTTAGATCAGAAATAGAATTCTCAAAACTACAGTTTGTTCATTACATTAAGGTTCCTGTAACCGAAATGCTTTACTGCCTTGGTAAACTCATGCTGTAATTCAGTGTCATTCTAAACACAATATCGACGAAAGTATTGGGACCCAAGTTGACGAATGGTTTCGAGATTTTCAGGGGTTGTGCTCGTCGAAGGTCTTCCTGATCTCTCGTCGTCTTCCGGTGATGTTCTTCCGCTGTTGAAGTGTGCGTGCAGCTCAAATCTCCTAAATGATGTATGTCATGTCAAACGACTCTGTGGGAGTTTTTCCCAGTTTATGCAGAATTTCATGTTTATTTTGTTCTAACTTGCTGTTTATGATTAAATCGCAGGCGCAGTAACACACGTGGTCAGAATAGCACCAGTTAGCACCAGTAGCCTCAAAACATTAGTCTAAATAAATATATATATATATATATATCCTTATGCATATTATTTCTCTTTTACTAGTCGCAGGTCATAAAATATGCCTCTAGCTTTAATTGCAAGTGATCTCACACTTCTCTGCTGCACTCGTTAGTGTCTTCTTTATCCTAACACACGCATGATTAAGCGCCAGTGCTAATTGTCACACCCTTAATGAACTGATTCCGGTGTCTGGTGTTGAGACAAGTAGCAGAGAATGTTTAATACGTCTCCCCTCATCTTGCCTGTCTCTCTCACTCTCAGTCTTGGCCTCCTCATTGTTCTTTGTCTTGTTCTTGCTCGTTCGATCTCCTGCACTCGTTTTCTCACTCCGTATTGCTCTGTCTAGCTTTGGCTCATGTCATTTTCTCATTTTCTTTCATTCTGTTTCCCATTCTCTCTTTCTCCCTCCTCCAAGGTGTTTTTTTTTTTTTTTGCACAGCATTCTGTTATATTTTGTCCCTCATTTTCTTTTTTTTTTTTTTACTTGTTCTCCCCTTCTTCGTTCTATCTTTTTTTTCCACTCTGGTTGAATACTCATGTATTTCTTTTTCTTCATTTTTAATTAAATTCTCTTAATTCTTATTCTGTCTGTCTGATTGTCTATCTATCTGTCTGTTTGTCTGCCTGTCTACCGTATATATATCTAAGGATTTGTCATTATTCCATTAATCCTCCCAGTCACCCTCTTTTCTTTAGATAGAAGGTTACAATAGAAGTCTTACTATAAGATATTTATTTAAGAAGTATTAGACGTTTTACTGTAGAATTATAATTATGGAAGCGTTACTGCAAAACGCTATTGTAAACGCATTCCCGTAGAACTGTTATTATAGAAGTGTTACTATAAAGTCATTACATTGGAATCGTTACAATAAAAGTATGATAGAAGTGCTAAATGTAGAAGTGTTACTGTAAATGTGTTTTTGTAGAAGTGTTACTACGGAAGCGTTACTTAAAAACATTATTATAAAAACCTTACTATAGAAGTGTTATTATAGCAGCATTATAGAACTTTAACTGTAGAAGTGTTACTGTGAAATGGTTACTGTTGAATGCTTACTGTAAGTGTTACTATAGAATGCTTATTGTAGCGGTTACTAAAGAATTGTTACAATAGACTTAAAAAATTACTCTATAATGGTTATTATAGTGTAAGTGTTACCATAGAATATTTACTATGAAATTGTTACTCTAGAAGCGTTACTCTTGAATGGTTATTATAGTAGCGTTACTCTTGCATGGTTACTCTTGCATGGTTACTATAGACGCATTACTCTTGAATGGTTACCAAAGAAGCGTTACTCTTGCATGGTTACACTTGCATGGTTACTATGGACGCATTACTCTCGAATGGTTACTGAAGAAGCGTTACTCTTGCATGGTTACTATAGAAGTGTTACTTTTAAATGGTTACTATAGAAGCATTACTCTTGAATGGTTACTATAGAAGTGTTACTCTTGCCTGGTTACTAAAGACGCATTCACTCTTGAATGGTTACTATAAAAGCAATACTCTTGCATGGTTACCGAAGAACCGTTACTCTTGCATGGTTACTATGGACGCATTACTCTCTAATGGTTACTGAAGAAGCGTTACTCTTGCATGGTTACTATAGAAGTGTTACTCTTGCATGGTTACTATGGACGCATTACTCTTGCATGGTTACTATAGAAGCGTTACTCTTGAATGGTTACTATAAAAGCTTTACTCTTGAATGGTTACTATAGAAGTGTTACTCTTGCATGGTTACTATAGACGCGTTACTCTTGAATGGTTACTATAGAAGCATTACTCTTGAATAGTTACTGAAGAAGCGTTACTCTTGCATGGTTACTCTTGCATGGTTACTATAGACACATTACTCTCGAATGGTTACTGAAGGCGTTACTCTTGCATGGTTACTATAGAAGCGTTACTCTTGAATGGTTACTATAGAAGCATTACTCTTGAATAGTTACTGAAGAAGCGTTACTATTGCATGGTTACTCTTGCATGGTTACTATAGACACATTACTCTCGAATGGTTACTGAAGAAGCGTTACTCTTGCATGGTTACTATAGAAGCGTTACTCTTGAATGGTTACTATAGAAGCATTACTCTTGAATGGTTACTATAGAATCAATACTCTTGCGTGGTTACCGAAGAACCGTTACTCTTGCATGGTTACTCTTGCATGGTTACTATGGACGCATTACTCTTGAATGGTCACTGAAGAAGCGTTACTCTTGCATGGTTACTATAGAAGCGTTACTCTTGAATGGTTACTATAGAAGTGTTACTCTTGAATGGTTATTATAGAAGCGTTACTCTTGAATGGTTACTATAGAAGCGTTACTCTTGAATGGGTATTATAGAAGCGTTACCCTTGAATGGTTACTATAGAAGTGTTACTCTTGAATGGTTACTATAAAAGCATTACTCTTGAATGGTTACTATAGAAGTGTTACTCTTGCATGGTTACCGAAGAACCGTTACTCTTGCATGGTTACTCTTGCATGGTTACTATGGACGCATTACTCTTGAATGGTCACTGAAGAAGCGTTACTCTTGCATGGTTACTATAGAAGCGTTACTCTTGAATGGTTACTATAGAAGTGTTACTCTTGAATGGTTATTATAGAAGCGTTACTCTTGAATGGTTACTATAGAAGCGTTACTCTTGAATGGGTATTATAGAAGCGTTACCCTTGAATGGTTACTATAGAAGTGTTACTCTTGAATGGTTACTATAAAAGCATTACTCTTGAATGGTTACTATAGAAGTGTTACTCTTGCATGGTTACCGAAGAACCGTTACTCTTGCATGGTTACTCTTGAATGGTTACTATAGACGCATTACTCTCGAATGGTTACTGAATAAGCGTTACTCTTGCATGGTTACTATAGAAGCGTTACTTTTGAATGGTTACTATAGAAGCGTTACTCTTGAATGGTTACTATAGAAGTGTTACTCTTGAATGGTTACTATGGAAGTTTATTTCTATTGTGCTTTTCACAATGGACATTGTCTCAAAGCAGCTTAACATAATTTAGGAGTTAAGGTTAATGATTTGTATTCATCTCCGATGAGCAGCCACGGCGACTGTGGCAAGAAAAAAACTCTCTTCCTACTCTGGAAGCATTCTTCTAGTACAGTTACTGTAAATGTCACTATGGAATGGCTTATATAGAATTGTTACTCTAGATTGGTTGCTTTAGAAGTGTTCCTTTAGAATCTCTTTTAGAATCTTTAGTCTCTCTAGAAGCATAACCCTGGAGGAGTTACTGAACTATAGAATGATTACTTTTGAATGGTTACTTTAGAAGCATTACTCTAGAAAAGTTACTATAGATTTGCCACACTCGAATGGTTATTTTAGAAGCTAACCATGGAAGAGTTACTATACAGTACATTGGTTACTATAGATGATTCGCTATGGATTGGCTTCTGTAGAATGATTGCTCTAGAAGCATTTTATAGAAACATCACTATCGAATAATTACCATAAAAGTATTATTATAGGAGTTACTATAAAATTATTTAAATAGCAGGGTTTTGTGTGTGTGTGTGTGTGTGTGTGTGTGTGTGTGTGTGTGTGTGTGTGTGTGTGTGTGTGTGTGCGCAGGTGTGTATTGCGCTCTATGAAAGAGGCATGGGCTTTGCACATATTCACCGCTCTGCCCCCTAAGGACACACATCTGTTCACACCTCAGAACCACGGAGATTTGACTAGAGGCAAAAGTCTAAGAGCAGGAATCAGGGAGTTTGTGCGTTTGTGTGTGCGTTCGTGTGTGTTAGCGTGCGTCAGAGTGTGCGCGCATGCATATGCATAACTAATCTACAGTACATAATGCTTGCTTTGTTATTTATATTAGCAGGAGATTTCCCTGCGTATAATAAACTTGCAGCTCAGATTATGTCACATTATTTATACAAACGCACAAACAGCCTGAGTTTCCTCCGCACAAAGCAAAGGTTTGTGCAAATCGGTCTTCGAGTTCAAACACGTGGCCATAAATATTCATGCAGATAAACAGAAACTTGAGCCATTCTAGAACAGCAACATGTTTTATGTATTCGAGTGCACCTCATTTATACTATATATAAATATATTACACCTCAGAATCAAGTTTTTTTTAGACTTCAGGAACGACCACATGCCTACAAGGCAATGCAGTCTGATGAGATTTGCTTTTACGAAACATTTGAAAAAGAACTAAAAACAGCAATAGGATAATGGATAAACCTGTGTATTGAATATAAGCAGTGTAACGCATCCACTGCATCCGGAATGTAATATGTTTTGTGATTGTCACAAACAAGATTTACTTTCTGGGGGAAATAAAAAGAACGAAAAAGGCGTTCGGATGAGACTGAAATTCAGGAGCAATAAAGCAAAAATTAAATTCGAGGTTTGTGCAGCAGGCTATCAACCATGTACAGTTAATTTTGTCAGGGAAAGAGTGTGCACAACTGAGCTGCTTAGTCCTTGTGAACTTGAGCTTTTTCTCAAAAGTAGGCAGATTTTTTTGTTTGGCATTTAAAAAAAATGGATTCTATTAGAAACTTCTATAGTGCACATGTTTGTTTAGTTCCATTTTGCTCATAAATTATTCCTACCTCCATTTATCCATCCAACCACCTTCCCTCCTGCCTTGATCTATCAATCACTTCCAATTAACCATCCATCCATCCCTCCCTCCCTCCCACATTCATCCATTCAACCATCCAACCATCCATCCATCCATCCTTTCATTCATTCATCCCTCTCTTCCTACTTCCATTCATCCATCCCAACCACCTTCCCTCCATTTCTTGATCTATCAATCACTTTCAACTAACCATCCATCCATTCCTCCCACATTCATCCATTCAACCATCCATCCATCCATCCAGCCATCCATCCATCCATCTCAACCAATTCCTCCTGCCTTGATCTATCAATTACTTTCAACCAACCAACCATCCATCCCACACTCCCATATTCATATATTCAACCATCCATCCATTCATCCATCCATCCATCCATCCATCCATCCATCCATCCATCCATCCATCCATCCATCCATCCATCCGTCTAATAATTCCTCTCTTCCTACCTCTATTCATCCATCAGAACCACCTTTCCTCCATTTCTTGATCTATCAATCACTTTCAACTAACCATCCATCCATTCCTCCCACATTTATCCATTCAACCATCCATCCATCCATCCATCCATCCATCCATCCATCCATCCATCCATCCATCCATCCACCCATCCATCTCAACCAACTTCCCTCCCTGCCTTGATCTATTAATCAATCACTTTCAGCCAACTAACCATCCATCCCACCCTCCCACATCCATATATTCAACTATCCATCCATCCATCCATCCATCCATCCATCCATCCATCCATCCATCCATCCATCCCTCACTTCTTTTCTTCCTTCCTCACTACCTTCCTTCCACTGAAGTCTGGCAGATGGCTGGTTGTAAATTGTATGCTGTTTTAATGAGTTTTGCATAAGCGCATGGTTTAAAAAATGTGAAAATTAAAAAAAGGAGAAGAAGCGAGGCCCAAGCGCAGCAGGTTTCACAATATTTGAGGCTGATTTACAAAAAAAGAAAAAGAAAAAGCGTACCCTGCGAGTGCATGTGGGCGGGAATATGGCCAGGTGTTCTCCCAGCCGTAGGAGGTGAGAAAGAGGAATGTGAATCTTAATGAAAGGATAATGCCAAAAATTGAGGGACAAAATGAATGCAAACGACGAGCTGAAGTACCCAAGCATGTGTGCACGCATCTGCCTGTGTGACCCCTGACCCGTGTGTGTGGGCCACTGTGGCAGCGAAAGCTTTCACACACACACACACTATGCGCTGAGACAGAAACACACACACCATGTACTGCTGCCAAGGTGCACATTGTTGCTATAGCCCTCTACCTTCCTCGTCGCAAGCCCGTAAAGCGAGACCTAATTAGTCGCATAACAAATGCGGCTGATGCGCGGCTGCAAGGTTAACAACACAAAATGCGCTCGCTGTCCTTCTGCTTTTGGCGGCGGAGGAAGAAATAAGCGGACGAAGAGCGACAGAAGGAGTGCAGAGGTTTTTTCTGCCAGACCTGAAACCTCTAATGAGCCCGCAGCCATGCCACTTTGGCATGACACTTGTGAGCTTTCCTGTAATTACTGTCTAGAGCTGCAGAGGGAGGTGGTGTCACCCGGATCTACCCATTACTCCCACCTCATTTCCTGACGGCGGTATTTTTACTTTAATCCTCCTGTTCTGGTTACTGTGCGTTAATAGTAAAAATCCGGGATTTATTTAATTAAATATGCATCACTGTTGTTTATTAATGTCATTGTTATTAATATTAATGTTGATATAAAGGTATATGCATTTACTGCTTGGGGATCGTCGTGTGTGTGTGTGTGTGTGTGTGTGTGTGTGTGTGTGTGTGTGTGTGTGTGTGTGTGTGAGCGAGAGACACCGCAATATTCCGATAAAACCAATCCCATATTGCTACTAGTTACTTTTCTCTTCTTTTTTTCCCTTCACAAACGCCTTGTCCCCCTTTATGTGCTTCCTAGTTCACCTCCTCCCCTTGTTGCCAGATATTTCACTTTCTGTGTCCACAGGGCACCTTGGTTTACCGTTTGAGTTCCATAGACTTCCTATATTGCTTATATATTTTCTTAGTATCAAACTTTTATTTTCTTATGTTTGTTTTTTGGTCACTTTTGTATAACTTGTTAGCCCAATTAGAGAGAGAGAGAGAGAGAGAAAGAGAGAAAGAGAGAGAGGCTGGGAGGGTTGATGGAGAAAGGGATGGATGGATGATAGATAGACGGATAGATAGATGTGAGGGTGGGATAGATTGATGGAGAGAGAGAGAGAGAGGGAGGCTGGGAGGGTTGATGGAGAAAGGGATGGATGGATAATAGATAGACGGATAGATACATGTGAGGGTGGGTTGGATAGATGGAAAAGAGAGAGTGAGAGAGAGAGAGAGAGAGAGAGGCTGGGAGGGTTGATGGAGAAAGGGATGGATGGATGATAGATAGACGGATAGATAGATGTGAGGGTGGGATGGATTGATGGAAAAGAGAGAGAGAGAGAGAGAGAGAGAGAGAGAGGCTGGGAGGGTTGATGGAGAAAGGGATGGATGCATAATAGATAGACGGATAGATACATGTGAGGGTGGGTTGGATAGATGGAAAAGAGAGAGTGAGAGAGAGAGAGAGAGGCTGGGAGGGTTGATGGAGAAAGGGATGGATGGATGATAGATAGATGGATAGATAGATGTGAGGGTGGGATGGATTGATGGAAAAGAGAGAGAGAGAGAGGCTGGGAGGGTTGATGGAGAAAGGGATGGATGGATGATAGATGAGCGGATAGATAGATGTGAGGGTGGGATGGATTGATGGAGGGAGGGATAAATGGATGGAGAGAGGGATAGATGGAGGGTGGGTTGGATGGAGAGAATAATGTGAGGGTGGAATGAATGGATGGAGAAATGGGGGTGGATGAATGGAGAGATGGATGGATGAATATATATATAATAAAAATAATAATATTAACAGTCTCGATCAATTACAAGGTGAATATTATTTTGATTTCTGGACTAGAATTTATTAGAGCTCAGTGCTTAAGGCTCTGGACTACTGAATGGCATTCAGGGGCCCTTGAGTAAGGCCCTTAACCCTCTATACTCAAGGGGCACTTTCCTTACATTGCATGGATATGCAGAGAAAGAATTGCATTGTGTGGTACAAGTCAAAGCCACATTACCTTAAAGTTTCTCACAGCAAATAAACCAAGAACATCGATTTATAGCAATTTAATACCAATTCATGAATCTCATCTACAGCACACATTCAGTGACTAATAGCCTCCTGCACGATCCTAATCTTTAATGGTTTCTTGTTTCCCGTTTTCTCCATCAATACCAAATAATAACTCATATCATAAACTATAACAGTCAAATGAATCTTGAATAAAGAAGTCACAACCTGCATTAAAGTACCAGCACGTTTTATTTAACGGGAAAGAAAAAAAAAAGCAAGACATTTTCCCATCTGGCTGTGGGCGCTGTGGGGCGTCGTTTCTCGCCGCCTTGTCACCTGCCACCGCCGTTAAGTAATGATAATGTTTGTGAATAATTCACCAGATTTTAATGGAACTGTCTGTGCCTGGCTCCTTTAAGCAAATGCACTTATAAATACACAATGTAGTGATCTATTGACAGCGCTGGAAAGGATATGAAGTAACAATGGATGAATACGGATACAGTATTTCTATTTTCCAATAAATACATTACCAATCGATGGTGTTGTGATAGGAAATTATTATTATTATTTATTTGACTATTAAGAATTTTTCATATTAATAATACCTAATATTATTATTATTAAAAAAAAAATAAATAAAAATAATTATATATATATATATATATATATATATATATATATATATATATATATATATATATATATATATATATATATATATATTATTATTATTATTAAAAATGTTATTTTAAAAAGTTCCATAGTTAAAATACCATGGTTCGATAAAAAATAAGGGTTATAATAAATATTTATAAATATATATATATAAATATATATATAGATGGATGGATGGATGGATGGATGGATGGATGGATGGATGGATGGTCCCGAAGTTGTGATGGTTAGACTTACGATTTTTTAATATTATGATATCGATACGTACATTTCTGAAAAGTGCCACAACAGAAAAGAGTCTTAATGTACATCTACCTCTTACTGTGAGAGTTGGTGGGACCACTCAAGCAGTGCTGGAAGATCTGAGGGAGCGTGGTACAGTGTGAGGGTGTGAAAATAAGGCTTCATGTAAATCTAGATGAAGACCAGAGAACTGCCTATAGGAGAAAAGCAAGTTAGAAAATAATGCAATTTGAACAGAACATGACGTCCCTCTAAAACCTACAGTATGCGAAGACCAGACAAAAACAAGTTATCGAGGCTGTTTGCTCTTTAGTTTTCTGAAGTATTTTTTAGATCCAGGATAGTTTAAATGGCCATGTTACAACAAATAAAATGCATGGATTAATGTATGACTGGTGAGACCAAAGTAAAATTTTCTAGCCAATACCATATGTATGCCACACACAAACACAGAACAAACACAACTAATCACCACATTGAAGCATGGTGGTGGCAGCGACATGCTTCGGGACTGTTTTTCTTCAGCTTGAATTAGAGCAGATGGAATATTGAACAGCTCCAAAATACCAGTCAAATGAAAAATTGAAGGCTTCTTCTACAGCACTTAAGATTAATACAAATTTTACTTTCCAGCAATGACCTAGAGCACACTTTGGAATGACTTCTGGTAAAACAAGAGCCACAGACTCTTACACAGAAAGATAGAATAATGCAAAGTTCTTTTGCAGCAAAAAAAAAAAAAGGATGAAACCTCAATTTTGCGATTGTTGAATGAATAATTGCATTTGGTTTGTTGTAAGTTGCACATCTAGATGTATTAGGAGATGAACGTGCTAATTCGGATCTGTTGTCTCTCTTGATTTATCTCTTGATCTCAAACCAGAATGTCTTTAGTGTTTAGCAAATAAAAAGAAATCAAAATTTTACCCGTTTTAAAAGACACTGTATATGTGCATTGGTATATGCAAAATAGACTGTATTCGGATTAAGCACAAGAATGAGCTTTTCTTTATTTCTGAAAGCTACGAATGCTTTGGGCATGAATTGTGTGTATCTAATAAGGGTAAGAATGAAAATTATGCTAATACCAACGTTTAGGCATCCGGACCCTTCTCCAATAAAATATGTAGAATTTTAAATGATGATTTTAAGTCACTGGAGTTATTTGCTGCCGCTGGGCCGTTACGCCAGTGACGGGTACAAGTACTGACGAATATCCGTTCAAAATATATTTTTCAAGATGGCGTCAGCAGCATCTCTAAGCATACCGCATTAATCACAGCGCTGTTAATGAAGTGGTCTATTTAGTCTGGGTTTTTTTTCAGCCGTTGCCACTCTTTGTTTTGACGAAGGTTTTTAATGAGAAGCGTTTTTTTAAACAGGTCTCCATTCGATTTTTAAAGCAGTGTAACTGGGATTGAATGTGGGACGAGGAATATTTTCGGGATTTTGTGAGGAATTTTGGATAAAAATGGACATGGTGTATATTAATATATATATATAGATTCAATAAACTGTCAAACCCTTTTTTTCTATGTGTGTATGTGTAGAATGGGCAAAAGGTGATGTCCAAGCAGCTCAACACCAAAGAGCCAATCAAAGGCGTGCTGATGTCACACGTCTTGACCGACTTGCGCATCCCTCTGTCCTACGAGGTGGGCCTCACTCCCATCACCGCCTTCGGTACTGGGGACACCGTCACCCGGACCATCCAGTACTCAGAGCGTAAGTTCTCGTGACACCTCACAATCGTAAACCTTGTAGTCCTGTTCCATTTCTTCTTGCTTTAATTCTCAGAACTTTTCCAGAGCTTTTTTAGAAATTTGGTCATCCGCTTGAAAGCAGCAACTATAGCGATGCTTTCGAAACTTTAACGTTTGCAAAAAATCATGAAAGCTTGATTCTGATTGGCCAGAATGTCTTGATTTCTTTTAACACCAGCTCTGGAGTTAATGTCATCTGCAGTGTCCCTGTTCTAATACACTATATGGATAAAAAGTTAAGGACAGCTGACTATAAGGTTTGTTTGTGCGTTTTTGTCCATTCCACATTTAGTCCACTTTTTAGTCTTCTCTTCTAATAGGTGAGATGAGGAGGCCTTTAGCATTTCAATTCATTCCAGTAGGGTTGAGGTCAGAGTTCAATAGCAGGAGATCTTCCACTCCAACCCATGTAAAGTGTATCTTGATGGCGCTGGTATTGTGCACAGGAGCATTGTCGTGCTGGACCAGGTTTGGGTCTTTGTTCGAATAAAGCGGAAATTTCATGCTAACTCATCCAGAGACATTTTATACAATTGTGTGCCTCTAGTTTTTGTGGTAAAAGTTTGCAAAAGAACTATAAATATCTGGAAAAATCAGGTGTTCCAATAACTTTGTCTAAATATTGTATGTTACTATTCGTGTACTTACAGCCAGTGATGGAAAACATTTAAATATATGTATAAATATTGATCAGACCGCAATCTACCTTCTCTTACGCTTAAAGAAGACGTTTGGTTGCATGCACACGTTCATTTTCTCGTATCTTTCTTACCGCTGTTTGAAAGAATAGCTTTCAAAGACACCTGCTTCTTGAAGGTTTTGCCGAACGTTGCTTTAGACTGTTTGCTCGGAACATTAGCGGGCCGAGCGTGGTGCCGTGCGGAGCAACAGCCTGGGTGGAAGTAAATAAATATAGAAATAACGGGCGTGCTCGAGTCAACAGCATATTATTTGTTAACATCTGATCTGTGCGCTTCTTAATTTCCACCCGAAGAGTGTGTTGAAGCGAGAGTACGTGCGATCGTACGTCCCTCTGAAGCCCATTTATAAATATAAAGTATACTATGCGTTTCGGTGGTAATTAAAATCGCAAACAGGCCTCCCACACACTCTCTGTCGGATTAATAGTTTAAAGTGACGTCTTGAGAGCACTTCTCTGGAGGAGCAATGATGTACGGGTAATCCTTGTAGAATGCTATAAAAAGCGATTGGCCAAATATGTGCGCTTCGTGCAAGCTGGGTATCGCTGTTTCTTAAACAAGTCAAGACACCAATTTGTGCCTGGCAGGAGGTCACACCGGAGTCTTTCGCTTGCTGTACACAGACGATTCGTTTTGTTCTCGGAGGTTACAAGCCAGGGAAGATTTTCAGTGATATTTTGGAATATGTTTGTATTCGGGATTTAGTTTGGGTTGGAAAATATTAATACAATCAACTCCCCCTAAGCAAACACTTCTCTTTGGAGTGTTTAAAGAGCCGATGCAGGATTTAAACTTGCCCCAATTCACGTAAGGGAAGTTCCTTGTATTCAGTGTTGGGTTTAGCATTTGCTTTAGTTGAGTTTCTGTTGGTGCTACGTCGATTTTTTAAAAATGTTTTTAACATTCCTCTTCATGTCCACTAGAGGGCCGGTATATGTACTGCCTTCTATATTTCCGCAATCGTATCCACCGGGATCCTACACATTGCACAAACTAATGTATGGGTGGAACTTCCGTTACAACGCTAACAATCATTCGCTGCAGTGTCGATACTCATTTATTCATTCAGAGCAAGATGACATAATTTATAACGGACTTATGACATCAGCCTACCCGTCCCTTCCTTCACTACAAACTGGGAGGATGCATTAATTAAAAGGGAAGTGGTCTCAGCAGTTAAGATGTTGAACTTTTATTCAGAAGGTCATGAGTTCAAATCCCACCACCTCTTATTTGTCCTTGAGCAAGACCCCTAACCCCTTTAACTGCTCAGTTGTATAAATGAGATAATTGGAAGCGAGGAAATGAGTATGGGTTGTCCTGTGTTGTTGTTGTTGTTGTTGTTGTTGTTTTTCCCTCCACAACGTGAAGCGAGTATACGTAAAGCATTTTTGGGGGCTTCTTCAAATTCCGGTTTTAGAGCTTGTTTCACTTCGCTTTTTTTAATGCCATTTTTTTCTGCTTTAGGTTAATGTTTCTGCTTCGTTGTCGCTGATTATGTTATTTTCTCATTTCTTACAGCCTACACTTATCCCAGACCTTCAGGTAAGACAAACTTACATACAGACTCCCTCTAAAACCCTCTGAAATTCTTTTCATTTTTTGCTCTCAATTATCCTTCCTCTCGTTCTCTCTCTTTCTCTCTCTCATTCTTTCTCTCTCAGTTCTTTTTAATTACATTCAACATGGCTCGGCTGGCAGCCCACTATGCAGGGCTTTGCCAAAGTACTACAATTAAAAAAACTGACTAAAACAGATTGGAGGACAAGTGGAGCAATTTGGAGAGGCACGGTGGGGATGTGAATTGCTGTGGATTATGTGTAAAAAAAAAAAAAATTTAAAAAAGGAATTTTTTTTAAAAAGAAAAATGAACAACTTCGTTGGAAAGGAGTGAAAACCTCATTGGTTTTACATTTTCAATATGGATTAACCTGAACACATGACCCCTGAGTTGCCGCACTCTTCTGGGATGAGGTTCCACTGGATTTTGTGGAGATTTGTGGTCATTAGTCTACAAGAGTGTTGGTAAAGTCAAGTACTGGTGTAGGCGAGAAGATGAGGAGGTCTGGGGTGCAGTCAGCGTTCACATTCATCCCAAAGGTTCATGGACCTGGTTTTGTGCTTTGGCTCTCGTTGTTCAAGTGAAGGGAAATTAAATGCCACCAGGTCCAGAGACACTTTATATAGTTGTTCCTCTGAATTTGAGGTAACACTTTGAAGAGGAATACCAAAAAAAAAAAAAAAAAAAAAAAAAAAAGGGCGTCCCAATACTTTTGACCGGATAGTGTATTGAAGTTTTGGGAACGTAGCCCACAGGGGAAATATTTCTTTTTCTGCACTGTATCTGACATTAAAGCTTTTATACGTCGCTAATCAAGTTTAATGCTGCGTGTTAAATCAGAATTTCACAAGCAGCAATGTGTGAAACCTGCTGCTTTCTCTTTCTCTCTCTCTGTTTCTCTCTCTCTCTCTCTCTCTCTCTCTCTCTCTATTTCTATCTCAGCTCTCTCAAGATATTTATTCCCATCTTTATTACTCTTTCTGAACACCCCCAGGCCATCATATACTTTTTCATTCTTTTAATACACCTTCATTTATGTATTACCACCTCTGTTCCGCTGTTTCTCCACCCCTCCACCCATCTCTCTCTCTCCCTCTCCCTCTTCCGACAGATCACGTGTGCGGGTTCGAGGATGTCCGGATTTGTGGCTTCTCGCAGGATCGCAGTGACGTGTTCGACTGGACCCGACAAAATCATTTGAGTCAAAACCCCAAGCGCTCAGTCAACACAGGTCCTGACATGGACAGGAGTGGGACCAAAGACGGTAAACACACTCGTGTTGGCATTTAGTACAGAGAGAAAGGTTGTGTACACGGTAAAGCGAGCGTTCCGAGTCATGTGGAAATAGTATGTCTACATAAGTAGGGAACTTGTAAGTGGGCGGAATGGCGTAGTTGTTCTCCCCCGTCGATCACAGTGATGCTCAGCCACTCTGCCTTTATATAAAGAAGAGCTGATGTATGCAAAAGA